>NC_052161.1:91130188-91252935 GCF_902713615.1 Scyliorhinus canicula | reverse complement strand
AGATGTCACTATCCCCAAACTAATCTGATAGCCCCACTCATAGCCATGTCACAATCCCCAAACTAATCTGATAGCCCCACTCATAGCCATGTCACAATCCCCAAACTAATCTGATAGCCCCACTCATAGCCATGTCACAATCGCTAAACTAATCTGAAAGCCCCACTCATAGCCATGTCACAATCACTAAACTAATCTGATAGCCCCACTCATAGCCATGTCACAATCCCCAAACTAATCTGATAGCCCCACTCATAGCCATGTCACAATCCCCAAACTAATCTGATAGCCCCACTCATAGCCATGTCACAATCACTAAACTAACCTGATAGCCCCACTCATAGCCATGTCACAATCACTAAACTAATCTGATAGCCCCATTCATAGCCATGTCACAATCCATAAACTAATCTGATAGCCCCACTCATAGCCATGTCACAATCCCCAAACTAATCTGATAGCCCCACTCATACCATGTCTCAATCCCCAAACTAATCTGATAGCCCCACTCATAGCCATGTCACAATCCAGAAACTAATCTGATAGCCCCACTCATAGCCATGTCACAATCACTAAACTAATCTGATAGCCCCACTCATAGCCATGTCACAATCCCTAAACTAATCTGATAGCCCCACTCATAGCCATGTCACAATCACTAAACTAATCTGACAGCCCCACTCATAGCCATGTCACAATCCCCAAACTAATCTGATCGCCCCACTCATAGCCATGTCACAATCCATAAACTAATCTGATCGCCCCACTCATAGCCATGTCACAATCCTGAAACTAATCTGATAACCCCACTCATAACCATGTCACAATCCTGAAACTAATCTGATAGCCCCACTCATAGCCATGTCACAATCCCCAAACTAATCTGATAGCCCTACTCATAGCCATGTCACAATCCCCAAACTAATCTGATAGCCCCACTCATAGCCATGTCACAATCCCCAAACTAATCTGATAGCCCCACTCATAGCCATGTCACAATCCCCAAACTAAACTGATAGCCCCACTCATAGCCATGTCACAATCCATAAACTAATCTGATAGCCCCACTCATAGCCATGTCACAATCCCCAAACTAATCTGATAGCCCCACTCATAGCTATGTCACAATCCCCAAACTAATCTGATAGCCCCACTCATAGCCATGTCACTATCCCCAAACTAACCTGATAGCCCCACTCATAGCCATGTCACAATCCCCAAACTAATCTGATAGCCCCACTCATAGCCATGTCACAATCACTAAACTAACCTGATAGCCCCACTCATAGCCATGTCACAATCACTAAACTAATCTGATAGCCCCGTTCATAGCCATGTCACAATCCCTAAACTAATCTGATAGCCCCACTCATAGCCATGTCACAATCACTAAACTAATCTGATAGCCCCACTCATACCATGTCACAATCCCCAAACTAATCTGATAGCCCCACTCATAGCCATGTCACAATCCAGAAACTAATCTGATAGCCCCACTCATAGCCATGTCACAATCACTAAACTAATCTGATAGCCCCACTCATAGCCATGTCACAATCCCTAAACTAATCTGATAGCCCCACTCATAGCCATGTCACAATCACTAAACTAATCTGACAGCCCCACTCATAGCCATGTCACAATCCTGAAACTAATCTGATAGCCCCACTCATAGCCATGTCACAATCCCCAATCTAATCTGATAGCCCTACTCATAGCCATGTCACAATCCCCAAACTAATCTGATAGCCCCACTCATAGCCATGTCACAATCCAGAAACTAATCTGATAGCCCCACTCATAGCCATGTCACAATCACTAAACTAATCTGATAGCCCCACTCATAGCCATGTCACAATCCCTAAACTAATCTGATAGCCCCACTCATAGCCATGTCACAATCACTAAACTAATCTGACAGCCCCACTCATAGCCATGTCACAATCCTGAAACTAATCTGATAGCCCCACTCATAGCCATGTCACAATCCCCAATCTAATCTGATAGCCCTACTCATAGCCATGTCACAATCCCCAAACTAATCTGATAGCCCCACTCATAGCCATGTCACAATCCCCAAACTAATCTGATACCCCACTCATAGCCATGTCACAATCCTGAAACTAATCTGATAGCCCCACTCATAGCCATGTCACAATCCCCAAACTAATCTGATAGCCCTACTCATAGCCATGTCACAATCCCCAAACTAATCTGATAGCCCCACTCATACCATGTCACAATCCCCAAACTAATCTGATAGCCCCACTCATAGCCATGTCACAATCCAGAAACTAATCTGATAGCCCCACTCATAGCCATGTCACAATCACTAAACTAATCTGATAGCCCCACTCATAGCCATGTCACAATCCCTAAACTAATCTGATAGCCCCACTCATAGCCATGTCACAATCACTAAACTAATCTGACAGCCCCACTCATAGCCATGTCACAATCCCCAAACTAATCTGATCGCCCCACTCATAGCCATGTCACAATCCATAAACTAATCTGATCGCCCCACTCATAGCCATGTCACAATCCTGAAACTAATCTGATAACCCCACTCATAACCATGTCACAATCCTGAAACTAATCTGATAGCCCCACTCATAGCCATGTCACAATCCCCAAACTAATCTGATAGCCCCACTCATAGCCATGTCACAATCCCCAAACTAATCTGATAGCCCCACTCATAGCCATGTCACAATCCCCAAACTAATCTGATAGCCCCACTCATAGCCATGTCACAATCCCCAAACTAAACTGATAGCCCCACTCATAGCCATGTCACAATCCATAAACTAATCTGATAGCCCCACTCATAGCCATGTCACAATCCCCAAACTAATCTGATAGCCCCACTCAGAGCTATGTCACAATCCCCAAACTAATCTGATAGCCCCACTCATAGCCATGTCACTATCCCCAAACTAACCTGATAGCCCCACTCATAGCCATGTCACAATCCCCAAACTAATCTGATAGCCCCACTCATAGCCATGTCACAATCACTAAACTAACCTGATAGCCCCACTCATAGCCATGTCACAATCACTAAACTAATCTGATAGCCCCATTCATAGCCATGTCACAATCCATAAACTAATCTGATAGCCCCACTCATAGCCATGTCACAATCCCCAAACTAATCTGATAGCCCCACTCATACCATGTCACAATCCCCAAACAAATCTGATAGCCCCACTCATAGCCATGTCACAATCCAGAAACTAATCTGATAGCCCCACTCATAGCCATGTCACAATCACTAAACTAATCTGATAGCCCCACTCATAGCCATGTCACAATCCCTAAACTAATCTGATAGCCCCACTCATAGCCATGTCACAATCACTAAACTAATGTGACAGCCCCACTCATAGCCATGTCACAATCCTGAAACTAATCTGATAGCCCCACTCATAGCCATGTCACAATCCCCAATCTAATCTGATAGCCCTACTCATAGCCATGTCACAATCCCCAAACTAATCTGATAGCCCCACTCATAGCCATGTCACAATCCAGAAACTAATCTGATAGCCCCACTCATAGCCATGTCACAATCACTAAACTAATCTGATAGCCCCACTCATAGCCATGTCACAATCCCTAAACTAATCTGATAGCCCCACTCATAGCCATGTCCCAATCACTAAACTAATCTGACAGCCCCACTCATAGCCATGTCACAATCCTGAAACTAATCTGATAGCCCCACTCATAGCCATGTCACAATCCCCAATCTAATCTGATAGCCCTACTCATAGCCATGTCACAATCCCCAAACTAATCTGATAGCCCCACTCATAGCCATGTCACAATCCCCAAACTAATCTGATAGCCCCACTCATAGCCATGTCACAATCCTGAAACTAATCTGATAGCCCCACTCATAGCCATGTCACAATCCCCAATCTAATCTGATAGCCCTACTCATAGCCATGTCACAATCCCCAAACTAATCTGATAGCCCCACTCATAGCCATGTCACAATCCCCAAACTAATCTGATAGCCCCACTCATAGCCATGTCACAATCCCCAAACTAATCTGATAGCCCCACTCATAGCCATGTCACAATCCCCAAACTAATCTGATAGCCCCACTCATAGCCATGTCACAATCCCCAAACTAATCTGATAGCCCCACTCATAGCCATGTCACAATCCCCAAACTAATCTGATAGCCCCACTCATAGCCATGTCACAATCCCAAAACTAATCTGATAGCCCCACTCATAGCCATGTCACTATCCCCAAACTAATCTGATAGCCCCACTCATAGCCATGTCACAATCCATAAACTAATCTGATAGCCCCACTCATAGCCATGTCACAATCCCCAAACTTATCTGATAGCCCCACTCATAGCCATGTCACAATCATCAAACTAATCTGATAGCCCCACTCATAGCCATGTCACAATCCATAAACTAATCTGATAGCCCCACTCATAGCCCTGTCACAATTCCCAAACTAATCTGATAGCCCCACTCATAGCCATGTCACAATCGCTAAACTAATCTGATAGCCCCACTCATAGCCATGTCACAATCCCCAAACTAATCTGATAGCCCCACTCATAGCCATGTCACAATCCCCAAACTAATCTGATAACCCCACTCATAGCCATGTCACAATCCCCAAACTAATCTGATAGCCCCACTCATAGCCATGTCACAATCCCCAAACTAATCTGATAGCCCCACTCATAGCCATGTGACAATCCCCAAACTAATCTGATAGCCCCACTCATAGCCATGTCACTATCCCCAAACTAATCTGATAGCCCCACTCATAGCCATGTCACAATCCATAAACTAATCTGATAGCCCCACCCATAGCCATGTCACAATCACTAAACTAATCTGATAGCCCCACTCATAGCCATGTCACTATCCTGAAACTAATCTGATAGCCCCACTCATAGCCATGTCACAATCCCCAAACTAATCTGATAGCCCCACTCATAGCCATGTCACAATCCCGAAACTCATCTGATAGCCCCACTCATCGCCATGTCACAATCCCAAAACTAATCTGATAGCCCCACTCATAGCCATGTCACTATCCCCAAACTAATCTGATAGCCCCACTCATAGCCATGTCACAATCCCCAAACTAATCTGATAGCCCCACTCATAGCCATGTCACAATCGCTAAACTAATCTGAAAGCCCCACTCATAGCCATGTCACAATCACTAAACTAATCTGATAGCCCCACTCATAGCCATGTCACAATCCCCAAACTAATCTGATAGCCCCACTCATTGCCATGTCACAATCCCCAAACTAATCTGATAGCCCCACTCATAGCCATGTCACAATCCCTAAACTAATCTGATAGCCCCACTCATAGCCATGTCACAATCCTGAAACTAATCTGATAACCCCACTCATAACCATGTCACAATCCTGAAACTAATCTGATAGCCCCACTCATAGCCATGTCACAATCCCCAAACTAATCTGATAGCCCTACTCATAGCCATGTCACAATCCCCAAACTAATCTGATAGCCCCACTCATAGCCATGTCACAATCCCCAAACTAATCTGATAGCCCCACTCATAGCCATGTGACAATCCTCAAACTAATCTGATAGCCCCACTCATAGCCATGTCACAATCCCCAAACTAATCTGATAGCCCCACTCATAGCCATGTCACTATCCCCAAACTAATCTGATAGCCCCACTCATAGCCATGTCACAATCCATAAACTAATCTGATAGCCCCACCCATAGCCATGTCACAATCACTAAACTAATCTGATAGCCCCACTCATAGCCATGTCACAATCCTGAAACTAATCTGATAGCCCCACTCATAGCCATGTCACAATCCCCAAACTAATCTGATAGCCCCACTCATAGCCATGTCACAATCCCGAAACTAATCTGATAGCCCCACTCATCGCCATGTCACAATCCCAAAACTAATCTGATAGCCCCACTCATAGCCATGTCACTATCCCCAAACTAATCTGATAGCCCCACTCATAGCCATGTCACAATCCCCAAACTAATCTGATAGCCCCACTCATAGCCATGTCACAATCCCCAAACTAATCTGATAGCCCCACTCATAGCCATGTCACAATCGCTAAACTAATCTGAAAGCCCCACTCATAGCCATGTCACAATCACTAAACTAATCTGATAGCCCCACTCATAGCCATGTCACAATCCCCAAACTAATCTGATAGCCCCACTCATAGCCATGTCACAATCCCCAAACTAATCTGATAGCCCCACTCATAGCCATGTCACAATCACTAAACTAACCTGATAGCCCCACTCATAGCCATGTCACAATCACTAAACTAATCTGATAGCCCCATTCATAGCCATGTCACAATCCATAAACTAATCTGATAGCCCCACTCATAGCCATGTCACAATCCCCAAACTAATCTGATAGCCCCACTCATACCATGTCTCAATCCCCAAACTAATCTGATAGCCCCACTCATAGCCATGTCACAATCCAGAAACTAATCTGATAGCCCCACTCATAGCCATGTCACAATCACTAAACTAATCTGATAGCCCCACTCATAGCCATGTCACAATCCCTAAACTAATCTGATAGCCCCACTCATAGCCATGTCACAATCACTAAACTAATCTGACAGCCCCACTCATAGCCATGTCACAATCCCCAAACTAATCTGATCGCCCCACTCATAGCCATGTCACAATCCATAAACTAATCTGATCGCCCCACTCATAGCCATGTCACAATCCTGAAACTAATCTGATAACCCCACTCATAACCATGTCACAATCCTGAAACTAATCTGATAGCCCCACTCATAGCCATGTCACAATCCCCAAACTAATCTGATAGCCCTACTCATAGCCATGTCACAATCCCCAAACTAATCTGATAGCCCCACTCATAGCCATGTCACAATCCCCAAACTAATCTGATAGCCCCACTCATAGCCATGTCACAATCCCCAAACTAAACTGATAGCCCCACTCATAGCCATGTCACAATCCATAAACTAATCTGATAGCCCCACTCATAGCCATGTCACAATCCCCAAACTAATCTGATAGCCCCACTCATAGCTATGTCACAATCCCCAAACTAATCTGATAGCCCCACTCATAGCCATGTCACTATCCCCAAACTAACCTGATAGCCCCACTCATAGCCATGTCACAATCCCCAAACTAATCTGATAGCCCCACTCATAGCCATGTCACAATCACTAAACTAACCTGATAGCCCCACTCATAGCCATGTCACAATCACTAAACTAATCTGATAGCCCCGTTCATAGCCATGTCACAATCCCTAAACTAATCTGATAGCCCCACTCATAGCCATGTCACAATCACTAAACTAATCTGATAGCCCCACTCATACCATGTCACAATCCCCAAACTAATCTGATAGCCCCACTCATAGCCATGTCACAATCCAGAAACTAATCTGATAGCCCCACTCATAGCCATGTCACAATCACTAAACTAATCTGATAGCCCCACTCATAGCCATGTCACAATCCCTAAACTAATCTGATAGCCCCACTCATAGCCATGTCACAATCACTAAACTAATCTGACAGCCCCACTCATAGCCATGTCACAATCCTGAAACTAATCTGATAGCCCCACTCATAGCCATGTCACAATCCCCAATCTAATCTGATAGCCCTACTCATAGCCATGTCACAATCCCCAAACTAATCTGATAGCCCCACTCATAGCCATGTCACAATCCAGAAACTAATCTGATAGCCCCACTCATAGCCATGTCACAATCACTAAACTAATCTGATAGCCCCACTCATAGCCATGTCACAATCCCTAAACTAATCTGATAGCCCCACTCATAGCCATGTCACAATCACTAAACTAATCTGACAGCCCCACTCATAGCCATGTCACAATCCTGAAACTAATCTGATAGCCCCACTCATAGCCATGTCACAATCCCCAATCTAATCTGATAGCCCTACTCATAGCCATGTCACAATCCCCAAACTAATCTGATAGCCCCACTCATAGCCATGTCACAATCCCCAAACTAATCTGATACCCCACTCATAGCCATGTCACAATCCTGAAACTAATCTGATAGCCCCACTCATAGCCATGTCACAATCCCCAATCTAATCTGATAGCCCTACTCATAGCCATGTCACAATCCCCAAACTAATCTGATAGCCCCACTCATACCATGTCACAATCCCCAAACTAATCTGATAGCCCCACTCATAGCCATGTCACAATCCAGAAACTAATCTGATAGCCCCACTCATAGCCATGTCACAATCACTAAACTAATCTGATAGCCCCACTCATAGCCATGTCACAATCCCTAAACTAATCTGATAGCCCCACTCATAGCCATGTCACAATCACTAAACTAATCTGACAGCCCCACTCATAGCCATGTCACAATCCCCAAACTAATCTGATCGCCCCACTCATAGCCATGTCACAATCCATAAACTAATCTGATCGCCCCACTCATAGCCATGTCACAATCCTGAAACTAATCTGATAACCCCACTCATAACCATGTCACAATCCTGAAACTAATCTGATAGCCCCACTCATAGCCATGTCACAATCCCCAAACTAATCTGATAGCCCTACTCATAGCCATGTCACA
Organism: Scyliorhinus canicula; assembly: GCF_902713615.1. Classification (NCBI taxonomy): domain Eukaryota; kingdom Metazoa; phylum Chordata; class Chondrichthyes; order Carcharhiniformes; family Scyliorhinidae; genus Scyliorhinus; species Scyliorhinus canicula. Next base: position 91,244,291 of record NC_052161.1, on the reverse strand, counting down.
ATCCCCAAACTAATCTGATAGCCCCACTCATAGCCATGTCACAATCCCCAAACTAATCTGATAGCCCCACTCATAGCCATGTCACAATCCCCAAACTAATCTGATAGCCCCACTCATAGCCATGTCACAATCCATAAACTAATCTGATAGCCCCACTCATAGCCATGTCACAATCCCCAAACTAATCTGATAGCCCCACTCAGAGCTATGTCACAATCCCCAAACTAATCTGATAGCCCCACTCATAGCCATGTCACTATCCCCAAACTAACCTGATAGCCCCACTCATAGCCATGTCACAATCCCCAAACTAATCTGATAGCCCCACTCATAGCCATGTCACAATCACTAAACTAACCTGATAGCCCCACTCATAGCCATGTCACAATCACTAAACTAATCTGATAGCCCAATTCATAGCCATGTCACAATCCATAAACTAATCTGATAGCCCCACTCATAGCCATGTCACAATCCCCAAACTAATCTGATAGCCCCACTCATACCATGTCACAATCCCCAAACAAATCTGATAGCCCCACTCATAGCCATGTCACAATCCAGAAACTAATCTGATAGCCCCACTCATAGCCATGTCACAATCACTAAACTAATCTGATAGCCCCACTCATAGCCATGTCACAATCCCTAAACTAATCTGATAGCCCCACTCATAGCCATGTCACAATCACTAAACTAATGTGACAGCCCCACTCATAGCCATGTCACAATCCTGAAACTAATCTGATAGCCCCACTCATAGCCATGTCACAATCCCCAATCTAATCTGATAGCCCTACTCATAGCCATGTCACAATCCCCAAACTAATCTGATAGCCCCACTCATAGCCATGTCACAATCCAGAAACTAATCTGATAGCCCCACTCATAGCCATGTCACAATCACTAAACTAATCTGATAGCCCCACTCATAGCCATGTCACAATCCCTAAACTAATCTGATAGCCCCACTCATAGCCATGTCACAATCACTAAACTAATCTGACAGCCCCACTCATAGCCATGTCACAATCCTGAAACTAATCTGATAGCCCCACTCATAGCCATGTCACAATCCCCAATCTAATCTGATAGCCCTACTCATAGCCATGTCACAATCCCCAAACTAATCTGATAGCCCCACTCATAGCCATGTCACAATCCCCAAACTAATCTGATAGCCCCACTCATAGCCATGTCACAATCCTGAAACTAATCTGATAGCCCCACTCATAGCCATGTCACAATCCCCAATCTAATCTGATAGCCCTACTCATAGCCATGTCACAATCCCCAAACTAATCTGATAGCCCCACTCATAGCCATGTCACAATCCCCAAACTAATCTGATAGCCCCACTCATAGCCATGTCACAATCCCCAAACTAATCTGATAGCCCCACTCATAGCCATGTCACAATCCCCAAACTAATCTGATAGCCCCACTCATAGCCATGTCACAATCCCCAAACTAATCTGATAGCCCCACTCATAGCCATGTCACAATCCCCAAACTAATCTGATAGCCCCACTCATAGCCATGTCACAATCCCAAAACTAATCTGATAGCCCCACTCATAGCCATGTCACTATCCCCAAACTAATCTGATAGCCCCACTCATAGCCATGTCACAATCCATAAACTAATCTGATAGCCCCACTCATAGCCATGTCACAATCCCCAAACTTATCTGATAGCCCCACTCATAGCCATGTCACAATCATCAAACTAATCTGATAGCCCCACTCATAGCCATGTCACAATCCATAAACTAATCTGATAGCCCCACTCATAGCCCTGTCACAATTCCCAAACTAATCTGATAGCCCCACTCATAGCCATGTCACAATCGCTAAACTAATCTGATAGCCCCACTCATAGCCATGTCACAATCCCCAAACTAATCTGATAGCCCCACTCATAGCCATGTCACAATCCCCAAACTAATCTGATAACCCCACTCATAGCCATGTCACAATCCCCAAACTAATCTGATAGCCCCACTCATAGCCATGTCACAATCCCCAAACTAATCTGATAGCCCCACTCATAGCCATGTGACAATCCCCAAACTAATCTGATAGCCCCACTCATAGCCATGTCACTATCCCCAAACTAATCTGATAGCCCCACTCATAGCCATGTCACAATCCATAAACTAATCTGATAGCCCCACCCATAGCCATGTCACAATCACTAAACTAATCTGATAGCCCCACTCATAGCCATGTCACTATCCTGAAACTAATCTGATAGCCCCACTCATAGCCATGTCACAATCCCCAAACTAATCTGATAGCCCCACTCATAGCCATGTCACAATCCCGAAACTCATCTGATAGCCCCACTCATCGCCATGTCACAATCCCAAAACTAATCTGATAGCCCCACTCATAGCCATGTCACAATCCCCAAACTAATCTGATAGCCCCACTCATAGCCATGTCACAATCCCCAAACTAATCTGATAGCCCCACTCATAGCCATGTCACAATCGCTAAACTAATCTGAAAGCCCCACTCATAGCCATGTCACAATCACTAAACTAATCTGATAGCCCCACTCATAGCCATGTCACAATCCCCAAACTAATCTGATAGCCCCACTCATTGCCATGTCACAATCCCCAAACTAATCTGATAGCCCCACTCATAGCCATGTCACAATCCCTAAACTAATCTGATAGCCCCACTCATAGCCATGTCACAATCCCCAAACTAATCTGGTAGCCCCATTCATAGCCATGTCACAATCCCTAAACTAATCTGATAGCCCCACTCATAGCCATGTCACAATCCCCAAACTAATCTGATAGCCCCACTCATAGCCATGTCACAATCCCCAAACTAATCTGATAGCCCCACTCATAGCCATGTCACAATCCTGAAACTAATCTGATAGCCCCACTCATAGCCATGTCACAATCCATAAACTAATCTGATAGCCCCACTCATAGCCATGTCACAATCCCCAAACTAATCTGATAGCCTCACTCATAGCCATGTCACAATCATCAAACTAATCTGATAGCCCCACTCATAGCCATGTCACAATCCCCAAACTAATCTGATAGCCCCACTCATAGCCATGTCACAATCCCCAAACTAATCTGATAGCCCCATTCATAGCCATGTCACAATCCATAAACTAATCTGATAGCCCCACTCATAGCCATGTCACAATTCCCAAACTAATCTGATAGCCCCACTCATAGCCATGTCACAATCGCTAAACTAATCTGATAGCCCCACTCATAGCCATGTGACAATCCCCAAACTAATCTGATAGCCCCACTCATAGCCATGTCACTATCCCCAAACTAATCTGATAGCCCCACTCATAGCCATGTCACAATCCCTAAATAAATCTGATAGCTCCACTCATAGCCATGTCACAATCCTGAAACTAATCTGATAGCCCCACCCATAGCCATGTCACAATCCTGAAACTAATCTGATAGCCCCACTCATAGCCATGTCACAATCCCCAAACTAATCTGATAGCCCCACTCATAGCCATGTCACAATCCCGAAATTAATCCCACAGACCAACTCTCTTCCAAAAGCCCTGCCTGATACTCAAACTAATTCCACTTTCCCGCTCTCTCCCCATCGTTTTGAATCAATCCTCAAACTAATCCCACTCTCCTGCACTCTCTCATAACCCCACATCAATCAGAAACTAGCCCCACTCTCCCCATAGCCCTGTACGAATCCACAAACAACTCACACTGCCTTGCTCTCTCCCCATATCACTGTATGAATCCCATACTAATCCCACTCTCCTACTCTCTCCCCAAACCCTTGCATCAATCACAAACTAATCCCACTGCCCTGATCTCTCCCCAAACCCTTGCATCAATCACAAACTAATCCCACTGCTCTGATCTCTCCCTATAGCCCTGTATCTATCCCAAAATAATCTCACAGTCCAGCTCTCTCCCCATAGCCCTTTATCAATCCCAAAATAATCCCACTGCTCCTTTCTATCCCCATAGCCCAGTATCAATCAGAAACGAAACACACTGCCCCACACTCTCCCCCCAGACCTTTATCAATCCACAAACTAATGCCGCAGCCCGACTCTCTCCCCATAGCCGTGCATAAATCCCAAACGAATTCCACTGTTCTATTCGTTTGCTATAGCCCTATATCACACCAAACTACTCCCACTTCCCCACTCTCTCCCCAAATCATTGTATCAATCCCATATTAATCCCACTCTCCTGCTGTCTCCCCATAGCTCTGTATCAATCCCAAACTAATCCCACTGCCCCACTCGCTTCCCATAGCTCTGTATCAATCCCAAACTAATCCCACTGCCCCACTCTCTTCCCATAGCTCTGTATCAATCCCAAACTAATCCCACTGCACTGCTCTCTCCCCATAGCTCTGTATCAATCCCAAACTAATCCCACTGCCTCACTCTCTCCCCAAATCATTGTATCAATCCCAAACTAATCCCACTGCCCCACTCTCTTCCCATAGCTCTGTATCAATCCCAAACTAATCCCACTGCACTGCTCTCTCCCCATAGCCCCCTATCAATCACAAACGAGTCTCACTGCCCCACACTCCCCACAGCCATTTATCAATCCCCAAACCAATCCAATTTCCCCATTTTCTCCTCATAGCCCTGTATCAAACCCCAAACTAATCCAACTTCCCCAATCTCGCCCAGCAGCTAGGTAACAATCCGCAAACTAATCCCACGGCTTGACTCTCTCCCCACAGCCCTGTATCAATACCCAAACTAATTCTTCCACCCTTCTTTCGCACCATAGTCCTGTATCAATCTTCAAACTAATCATAATTTCCCTCTCTCCCCCCATAGCCTGGTATCAATCAAAAACCCACTGCCACACACTATACCCAGAGCTCTGTATCAATCATAAATTAATCCCACTGTCCCGCTCTCTCCCCAGAGCCCTGTATCAATTGCCAAACTAATCCCACTGTCCGACTCCCTCCCCATAGGCCTGTGTCAATCACAATATAATCCCAATGCCCAACTGTCTCCCCATAGCCCTGTATCAATCAAAAACTAATCCCACTGCCACACACTGCACCCAGAGCCCTGTATCAATCATAAATTAATCCCATTGTCCCACTCTTTTCCCGTAGTCCTGAATCAATCCCCAAACAAATCCCACAGTCCCACTCTCTCTCCATAGCCCTGTATCAATCCCCAAAGTAATCCCAATGTCTCTCACCATAGCCCTACATCAATCCCTATACTAATAGTGCATTCCCGCTCTCTCCCCATAGCCCTATATCAATCCCCAAACAAATCTCATTGTCCCACTCTCTGTCCTTAGCCCTGTATCAATCCCCAAACTAATCCTGTGTCCCACTTTCTCCCTATAGTCCTGTCTCCATTCCCAAATTAATACCATTGTCCTAATGTATCCTCATAGACCTGTATAAATCACAAACTAATCCCACTGTAACCCAGACTCACTCTATTGCCCTGTATTAATTCCCAAACTAATCCAACTGTCCCATTCTCTCCCCAAAGCCATGTAACAGTCGCTAAACTAGTCCCACAGGCCCACTCTCTTCCAATAGCCCTGCATGAACTCCCAAGCTACTCCACTGTCTGGCTCTTTCCCCATATAACTCTATTAATCCAATATTAATCCCACTCTCCTGTTCTCTCCCCATAGCCATGCATCAATCATAAACCAATTCCACTGTGCCGTCCTTTCCCCATAGCCCTATAATCACACCCAAACTAATCCCACTGCCCCACACTCTCCCCGAGCTCTGCTTCAATCATAACTTAATCCCACTCCCCCGCACACTCCCCAGAGCCCTGTATCAATCCCCAAACTAATCCGACTGCCCCATATTCTCTAGGTAGCCTTGTGTCAATCCCCAAACTAATCTCACTGCTCCGCTCTCTTCCCGTAGCTCTGTATCAATTCCAAACAATTCTCACTGCCCGACTCTCCCCCCAGAGCCCTGTATCAATCATAAATTAATCCCACTATTCCACTCTTTCCCATAGCCGGGTATCAATCCCCAAACTGATCACACTGCCCTGCTTTCTCCCCAAAGCCCTGTATCAATCATAAATTAATCCCACTGTCACAATCTCATCCCATAGCGCTGTATCGATCCCCAAACTAATCCCACTATCTCACTCTCTACCCAGAGCTCTGTATCAATCAAAAATTAATCCCATTGTCCCACTCTCTCCCCATAGCCCTGTATCAATCCCAAATTAATCCCACTGCCCCGCTCTCTCCCCATAGCCTTGTCTCCATTCTCAAACTAACACCACTGTACAGATGTCCTCCCCTATAGCCCTGTATCAATCACAAACTAATACCACTGTAACCCACACTCTCTCCATAGCCCTGTATTAATTCCCAAACAAATCTGACTGCCCTACTCTCTCCCCATAGCCATGGAACAATCCCTAAACTAATCTCACAGATCCACTCTCTTCCAAAAGTCCTGCATGAATTGTAAAATAATTCGACTTTCCCACTTTCTCCCCAGAGCCTTGAATTAAACCCCAAACTAATCCCACCCTCCTGCTCTCTCCCCATAGCCATGCATCAATCCTCAAACTAATCACACTGCCCTGCTCTCTCCCCATAGCCCTGTATCAATCCCAAACTAATCCCACTGCCCCACTCACTCCCCATAGCCCTATACAAATCCACACACTACTCCCACTGCCTTGCTCTCTCCCCATATCAGTGTATGAATCCCACATTCATCCCACTAACCAGCTCCCTCCCCATAGTTTAGCATCAATCACAAACAAATCACACTGACCCAAACTCTCCCCATAGACCTTTATCAATCCCAAACTAATCCTACTGCCCCACACTCTCCCCGAGTCCTGAATCAATCATAACTTTATTACACTGCCCCACTATGGGGGCAGTTCCCATAGCCCTGCATCAAGCCCCAAACAGAACCCACTCTTCTGCTCTCGCCCCATTGCACTGAATCAATCCCCAAACTAATCCCACTGTCCCACCCTTTCCCCCTAGCCCTGTATGAATCCTTAAACTAATCCCAATATCTCGCTGTCTCACATTTCACTGTATGAATCCCATATTAATCCCACTCTCCCGCACTCTCCCCATATCCATGCGTCCATCACAAACTAATCCATTGTCCTGATCCCTCCCCATAGCCATGTATCATTTCCAAACTAATCCTAATGCCCCGCTCTCTGCCCATAGCGTTGCATCAATCACAAACTCAATTCCATCACACTCCATCCCCACAGCCCAAAGTCACAACCAAACTAATCCCACTGCCCTGCTCTCTCCCCTGAGCACTGTTTCATAGAATTTCATAGAATTTACAGTGCAGAAGGAGGACATACGGCCCATTGAGTCTGCACCGGCTCTTCGGAAGAGCATCAAACCCAAGCCCATACCTCCACCCTATCCCCATATCCCAGGAACCCACCCAACACTAAGGGCTATTTTGGACACTGAGGGCAATTTAGCATGGCCAATCCACCGAACGTGCACATCCGGAGGAAACCGGAGCACCCGGAGGAAACCTATGCACACACAGGGAGAATGTGCAGACTCCGCACAGACAGTGACCCAAGCCGGGAATCGAACCTGGGACCTGTCATAATATACATCCAGGTATATGATGGTGCACAGACAGGCAGTGATTGACACACAGGATGAGCAGTGAACACACAGAACACAGCAGCCAATCACCAAACAGGACACAACCACTATAAAGCCAGAGGGCACTAGTTTTTCCGCTCTCTCGGGATCCAGCCTCTGACACAGACAGAGCCCGTGAGCAGCAACTAGAACAAACACCATGTGGTAGTAAGATAGTCTGGTCAGGTTAGCCTCAGGTCTCCAGTCAAGTCAGTGTAGTGTCAACCCACAGTTAAAGCATGTATTGTAGTTAAGTGTTCAATAAAATCGAGTTGCATTTCTTCAAGTGTTGGAAGCCTGTCTCTCTCACCACTGCAGTAAGCGCAGTCCTCGCAGACCCAGCTTACCCAACACATCATGGTACCAGTGAGTTATGCTCGAGTTTGATGGACCTACCTTGAGATAATCTGTCTTTGACCAGCGATCAGCCATCCGGTAACATGGACAGCGTCCGCCCTCCCCCGCCGCTCCGCATCACCGGCAACCTCGGTGCTAACTGGAAGATTTTCAAGCAGAAGTTCCAGCTGTATCTCGAAGCCACCGACCTCAAGGCCGCATCGGATGCCAGGAAGATCGCTCTCTTCCTCTGTACAGCCGGGGACCACACTATCCACATCTTTAACTCCCTCATCTTTGCTGAAGGTGAGGACAAGACAAAGTTTAAGACAGTCCTGCTGAAGTTTGACAGCCACTGTGACATCAAAGTCAATGAGAGCTTTGAACGCTATGTGTTCCAGCAGAGGCCTCAGGGTAAGGATGAACCTTTTCAGTCCTTTTTAACCCATCTCCGTATCCTCGCGCAGTCCTGCAACTACAGGTCCACTTCCGACTCCATGATCCGCGACCAGATCTATTCAGGGTCCACTCCGATCCCCTTCGCCAGCAGCTCCTTAAAGTTAAGCAGCTCACCCTTACAATCGCCATTGAAACCTGCGTCCTCCATGAGCACGCTAATAACCGGTACTCCCATATCAAGGCAGCAGAAACGGCACGGCAAAACCCCCACGATGCAGAACGGGTGCAGGCCATCAAACAAATGCAGGGCCTGAGTCTGGATGAGGGCACTTTTCCTGGGTTCCTGCGCATGCGCGCCGCGACCAAGGTGACGATGAGGCCGACGACCAAACCGCGCAAGGGCGCACGTCATTCAACCGCACTGCGTATGCGCGGTGGCGCACGGAATGTCCTGACAGTGGTGCTATGATGTGCTCCAACTGTGGCTCCGCCCATTTAAAGCGGCAATGTCCCGCAAAATCTCAATGCTGTCTCCAGTGTGGCAAGCTTGGCCACTACGCAGCCCTTTGTGGATCTGCTCAACTGCCCAACACACAGCGATCCCAACCACAGCGCAGGAGCGTCCGATCAGTACAGCAACCCATCACAGACTCCGACCCCGACAGTCTACCAGATCCCGACACTGAGGGCCTCACATCCCCATTCCGGGTGGGCATCATCACCAAGCATACGCTGCCTTTCTCAACGATGGTGAAACAACTCCCAATAATGAGCATTGATCCGGATGACGAGTGGTGTGCCATCCTTATGGTCAACAAGGCTCGCATACGCTTCAAGCTGGACAGCGGCGCTTCAGCTAACCTCATTTCAAAGTCTGACCTTGATACCATCCGCATCAAGCCAAGCATTCTTCCACCGGCCTGCCAGCTCCTCGACTACAATGGCAATGCCATTGCTGCCAGCGGCTTGCGGTGTCCCATCGTTCTTCAAAAGCAACGCTGCGTTTTGAAATTGTGGGAACCAACAGAGCTTCATTGCTCGGTGCTCAGGTCTGCAAACTCCTGAATCATGTGCAGCGGGTTCACACCATGTCGTCCGCAGAGGCAACGGCCTCGCCAGATGTCAACTTCCAAGCCCAACTCGATGACATCATAGCACAATACCACAGCATCTTCGAAGCTATGGGCACACTCCCTTACCGATACAAGATACTACTGAAGTTGAATGCCACCCCTGTGGTCCATGCACTGCGTTGGGTGCCGGCACCCCTTAGGAACCACCTCAAGCAGCAGCTGCAAGACCTCCAGGACCAGGGCGTCATTTCTAAGATCACGGAACCCACGGACTGGGTTAGCTCCATGGTTTGTGTCAAAAAGCCGTCAGGGGAACTTCGAATCTGTATCAACCCCAAAGATTTGAAACGTAACATCATGCGGGAACACCACTCAATACCTAAACGAGAAGAGCTAACCAGCGAGATGGCTCATGCCAAGTTCTTCACGAAGCTGGATGCATCCAAGGGGTTTTGGCAAATACAGCTGGACGCGTCCAGTCGAAAGCTGTGCACATTTAACACCCCGTTCGGTCTCTACTGTTACAACTGGATGCCCTTTGGCATCATCTCCGCCTCAGAGGTGTTCCACCGCATAATGGAACAAATGATGGAGGGCATCGAGGGGGTGCGAGTGTACGTCGATGATATCATTATCTGGTTCACAACTCCTCAGGAGCACATCGATCGCCTCAAGCAGGTGTTCCACAGGATCCACGAGCATGGCCTCTAACTCAACAGAGCCAAATGCTCGTTTGGTCAATCAGAGATCAAATTCCTTGGCGACCATATTTCGCAGTTCGGTGTGCAGCCAGATGCAGACAAGGTTTCGGCGATCAATGCCATGAAGAACCCAGAGGACAAGAAGGCGGTCCTCTGCTTCCTAGGGATGGTCAACTTCCTTGGGAAGTTTATCCTCAACCTTGCATCACACACTTCAGCCCTCTGCCATCTCGTTAAAAAAACTACGGACTTCCAGTGGCTACCCTCTCATGAGCAAGAGTGGCGTGAGCTCAGGGCGAAACTCACCAAGGCGCCGGTGCTGGCGTTTTTCGACCCTGCCAAGGAGACGAAAATATCCACCAACGCGAGCCAGGCTGGCATTGGAGCAGTGCTCCTCCAGCGGGACGACTCCTCCTCCTGGGCCCCAGTCGCATTTGCCTCTAGAGCCATGGCACCCACTGAGCAACGATACGCTCAGATTGAAAAAGAATGCTTGGGCCTCCTCACAGGGATTGGCAAATTCCATGATTATCTGTATGGTCTCCCCAAATTCACGGTCGAGACGGACCACAGGCCATTGGGTCACATCAGCCAAAAATACCTCAATGATATGACGCCATGGCTACAACGCATTCTCCTCAAACTCCGCCGCTACGGTTTAGACCTGTTGTACACCCCGGGCAAAGAGTTCATTGTGGCCGATGCACTCTCCAGATCTATCACCACACCGTGTGAGCAGACTGACTTTGTCTGTCAAACAGACGCGCAGGTGCAATTCTGTGCCTCCAACTTTACGGCAACTGATGAAAGGGTCGTGTAAATTCGTCAGATGATGGCCAGGGATCCTCTCCTCCAGCAGGTCATGCAACATCTCACGAATGGTTGGCAAAAGGGGCAGTTCCCCCAGTTTTATAATGTAAAGGACGATCTAGCGGTGGTGGACGGCATACTAATGAAGCTGGACAGGATAGTAATCCCACAGAGCATGCGAGAGTTGGTCCTCGGCCAAATCCACAAGGGTCACCTGGGGGTCGAAAAGTGTCGCCATTGAGCCCGAGAGGCAGTATATTGGCCAGGCATCAGCCAAGATATCGCCAACACGGTCCTCAATTGCCCAACGTGTCAAAGGTTCCAGCTGGCTCAGTCTAAAGAGACTCTACATCCGCATGAAATGGTGTCCTCCCCATGGTCCAAAGTTCGTGTTGACCTCTTCCATGCCAAGGGCCGAGACTATGTCCTCCTCGTGGACTACTTTACCAACTACCACGAGGTGGTCAAACTGACTGACCTCACCTCAGCAACAGTAATCAAGGCATGCAAGGAGACTTTTGCCTGGCATGGAATCCCACTCACAGTTATGACTGATAATGTCCCTTCCTTCTTCAGCCAGGAGGGGACAGATTTTCCCGGGCTGTACAATTTTCGCCACATCAAGCACGTCACATCAAGCCGCCACTACCCCCAGTTGAATGGAAAGGCTGAAACAGGGGTCCACACCGTTAAAAGACTGTTGTGCAAAGCTGCTGACTTGGGTTCTGATTTCAACCTGGCTCTGTTAGCCTACAGGGCGACTCGTTTGTCCGCTGGCCTGTCCCCAGCACAGCTCCTAATGAACCGCACACTGCGAACGACGGTGCCGGCTATCCACATTCCGGACCTTGACAACTTCCCGGTCCTCCACAGAGGATGCAACAGTCTCGGTCCCAATGCAAGTTGGCGTACGATGCCCACGCCACAGATCTCCCGACCTGGTCCCTGCTGACTGAGTTCGTGTTCAGCTACCTGACGGTGGCTGGTCTGCCACAGCTGTGGTGGTTAAGCAAGTGGCCCCGAGATCGTTCCTCGTTCGCATGCCTGATGGCTCCTTTCTTTGGCGTAATAGGCAGGCACTGCGTCGACTTCCGCGCCCGCCACCTAACCGTGATGTGCCGCCTCGCACACTGGTTCCTCAGGACGCGCCCTTCCACGAGGCCACCGATCTGCCAGTTATTCTACTGACCTCTACATTGGTGGCAGTTCCGCCCGTTCAAGTGCAGGCGGCCCCTGACCCACCCTTGAGGCGGTCAACCAGAATTCGCCGCCCGCCACAGAGACTGAATTGATAGACTGAATGTTGCATTACCTTGTTATCTCATCTTTTGCACATTTGTACATATAGACACCTTCCCATGTAAATACGTTAGCATATTTTGTATATAGTCAGGCTCCTATACACACACACTCACTATTTATTGACCTGAACACATTTCTTTTTTTTTAAGAGGGGGAGATGTCATAATATACATACAGGTATATGATGGTGCACTGACAGGCAGTGATTGACACACAGGCTGGCCAGTGAACACACAGAACACATCAGCCAATCACCAGACAGGACACGGCCACTATAAAGCCAGAGGGCACTAGTTTTCCCGCTCTCTCGGGATCCAGCCTCTGAGACAGTCAGAGTTCGTGAGCAGCAGCCAGTGCAAACACCATGTGGTAGTCAGTTAGTCTGGTCAGGTTAGCCTCAGGTCTCCAGTCAAATCAGCGTAGTGTCAACCCACAGTTAAAGCATGTATTATAGTTAAGTGTTCAATAAAATCGAGTCGCATTTCTTCAAGTGTTGGAAGCCTGTCTCTCTCACCACTGCAGTAAATGCAGTCCTCGCAGACCCAGTTTACTCAACACATCAGGACCCTGGAGCTGTGAAGCAATTGTGCTAACTACAATGCTACCGTGATGCTCCAAAAATGCCCCAAACTGTATCAATTCCAAACTAATCCCACTGTTCCACACTGTCCCATGAGCCCTGTGTCAATCATAACTTAATCCCACTGCCCAACTTTCTTCCCATAGCCTGGTATCAAACCCCAAAGTAATGCCACTGTCTCACCCCATAGCACTGTAACAATCCCAAATTAATCCGACTGCCCCGCTCTCTCCCCATAGCCCTGTATGAATTCCCAAACTACTTCCACTGCCTCTCTCCCCATACCACTCTATTAATCCCGTATTAATCCCACTCTCCTGCTCTCTCCCCATAGTCCTGCATCAATCACAAATTAATCCAGCTGTCCCACTCTCTCCCCATAGCCCAGTATCAATCCGAAACTAATCTCACTGCCCCACACTCTCCCCATAGCCCTGTATCAATCGGCAAACTAATCTACCACCCCACTTTCTCCCCATAGCCAGGTAACAATCCCCAAACTAATCCAACTGTCCAACTCTCTCCCCATAGCCCAGTATCAATCGGCAAACTAATCTCACTGCCCCACTTTCTCCCCATAGCCAGGTAACAATCCCCAAAATAATCCCACAGCCCGACTCTCTCCCCACAGCATCCTGCATCAGTCCAAAACTAATTCCACTGTCCTGCTCTATGGCCATAGTCTTATATCAATCCCCAAACTAATTGGGCTACCCCCACTCTGTTCCTGTACCCATGTAACATTCCCCAAACTAATCTCACAGAACAACTCTCTCTCCCAGAACCTCACACCAATCCCAAACTAATTCCACTGCACCATTATCTTCCCAGAGCCCTGTACCAATCAGAATTAATCCCACAGCCCCACTCTTTCCCATAGCCTTGTATCAATACCTAACTGGTACCACTACCCCACACTCTCCCCAGAGCCCTGTATCAATCATAAATTAATCCAACTGTCACAATCCCACCCCATAGCGCTGTATCGACTCCCAAACTAATCCCACTGCCCGTTCTCTACGCATAGCCCTGGATCAATCCCTAAATTGAACCACTGTTCCACTCTCGCCCTATAGTTCTGTATCAATCCCCAATCTAATCCCACTGTCCTACTCTCACTCCATAGCCCTGTCTCCATTCCCAAACTAACCCCACTGTCCCGTTGTCTCCCCATAGCCCCCTATCAATCACAAACAAATCCCACTGTAACTCATAATCTCCCTATAGCCCTGTATCAATCCTCAAACTAGTGTGATTGCCCCACTTCCTCCCCACAGCCATGTAACAATCTCTAAACTAATCCCACAGACCCACTCGTGACATGAAACCTTAAGAACCCCAAACTAATCTCACTATCCCGCTCTCTCTACATAGCCCTATATGAATCACAATCCAACACCACTGCCCTGATCTCTCCCCATGGCTCTGTATCAATCCTAAACTAATCCCACTCATCCTGCTCTCTCTCCCAGCGCTGCAGGAATCACACTCTAATTCCACTGTCCTGATCTCACCCCATAGTCCTGTATCAACCTCAAGATAATCCCACTGTCACACTCTAACCCCATAGGCCTGTATCAATCTCAAAATAATTCCACTGCCAAGCTCCCACCCCAGAGCCCTGTATCAATCCAAAAACAAATCCCAGTGCCCGACACTCTCCCATAGCCCTGTAACAATCCGCTAACTAATCCCATTGTCCCTTTCTATCACCATAGCACTGTAACAATCCCCAAACTAATTATACTTACCCATTGTCACCCCATGCCCAGTATAATATCAAGCTAATCCAATTGTTGTGATATCTCCTCATAGCTCTGTATCAACCCCAAATGAATCCCACTGCCCTGTTCTCTCCCCTTTGTTGTAAAGTAGATTTAAGGGTTGAGTCATGGAAGGAGATGCCAGATCTGTGGCATGCTCCTCCCGTGTGATGTGGGAATTCAGGGACCCTTCCGGTGTCGCTGACTCCTTCATGTGCAGGAAGTGTGTCCTACTGCCACTTTATGGCTCTGAAGCTGCAGGTAGATTCACTTTGGAGCAGCCGCGATGCTGAGGAAATCATGGCTAGCACATTCAGTAAGTTGGTCACATTGAAGATAAAGATTACTGAGGAAGATAGGGAATGGGTGATCACCAGACAGAGGAAGAGTAGGAAGGCAGTGCAGGGGTACCCTGCAGTTATTTCCCTTCAAGACAGGTACTGTTGGGGGACATAATAATAATAATATGAAAATCGTTTATTGTCACAAGTAGGCTTCAATGAAGTTACTGTGAAAAGTCCCTAGTTGCCAAATTCTGGCGCCTGTTCGGGGAGGCCGGTACGGGAATTGAACCCCCCACTGCTGCCTTGTTCTGCATCACAAACCAGCTGTTTAGCCCACTATACTAAACCAGCCCCTTGGCTCACCAGGGGAATGTGACAGCTGCCAGGTTCATGGCACCTTGGCTATCTCTGCTGTACAGGAGGACAGGAAAAAGAGTGACACAACTATAGTGACAGAGGATTCATCTGCAAAGGGAATAGATAGGCATTTCTGTGGCCACAAACAAGACTCCAGGATGGTTTTATTGCCTCCATAGTGCAAGGGTTAAGGATGTCTCGGAGCAGCTTCAGGGCATTCTGGTGGGGGAAGGTGGACAGCCAGTTGTCATGGTGCATATAGGCCACAATGATCGAGGTACAAAATGGGATGAGGTCTTACAAGCTGACGTTAGGGAGCACGGGGTTAAACTAAAATGTCGGACCTCAAAGGTAGTAATCTCAGGATTGCTACCAGTGCCATGAGCTAGTCAGAATAGCTAAGATAAATACGTGGCTTGTGAGATGGTACAAGAGGGAGGGATTCAAATTCCTGGGACATTGGAACCGGTTCTGCGGGAGGTGGGACCAGTACAAACTGGACGGTCTGCAACTGGGCAGCGCCGGAACCAATGTCCTGGGGGAAGTGTTTGCAATGCTGTTGGGGAGGATTTAAACTAATGTGGCAGAGGGATGGGACCCGATGCAGGAAGCCGGAGGGAAGTAAGGTGGGGACAGAAACAAAAGGCAGTAAAGGGAAAAGAGGAAGTCAGAGAAACCAAAGACAAAAATCAAAAAGGGCCACATTACATCATAATTCTAAAAGGGCAATAAATGTAAAAAAAAACAAGTCTGAAGGCACTGTGTCTCAATGGGAGGAGTGTTTGTAATAAGGTTGATGAATTAACTGTGCTGATAATCATTAATGGATCTGATGTAATTGGGATCACGGAGACCTGGGTCCATGGTGACCAAGGATGGGAGCTCAACATCCAGAGGTATTCAATATTCAGGAAAGATAGAAAAGGAAAGGGAGGTGGAGTAGCATTGCTGATTAAAGAGGAGATTAACACAATAGTAAGGAAGGACATCAGCCTGGATGATGTGGAATCTGTATGGGTGAAGCTGTGGAAAACCAAAGGGCAAAAAATATTAGTGGGATTTGTGTACAGTCCACCAAATAGTAGTTATGAGATTGGGGAAGGCATCAAACAGGAAAATATAGGTGTGTACAGTAAAGGTAGAGTAGTTATGATGGGTGACGTCAATTTGCACGTTGATTGGGCTAATCAAACTGGTAGCAATGTGATAGAAGAGGATTTCCTGGAAATTCTAAGAGGTGGTTTTCTAAACCAATATGTCGAAGAACCAACTAGAGAGCAGACCATCCTAGACTGGGTATTGTTCAATGAGAGAGGATTAATTAGCAAAGTTGTGATGCAAGATCCTTTAGGGAAGATTGACCATAATATGGTAGAATTCTTCATTAAGATGGAGAGTGACCCAGTTAAGTCTGAGATGAGGGTCCTGAACTGAAAGAAAGCTAACTTTAAAAAACATTTTTTAGAGTACCCAATTTAGCGTGGCCAATCCACCTAACCTGCACATCTTTGGGTTGTGGGGGCGAAACCCACGCAGACACGGGGAGAATGTGCAAACTCCTCACAGACAGTGACCCAGGGCCAGGATTCAATCCCAGGTCCTCAGCGCCATAGGCAGCAATGCTAACCACTTTGCCATCGTGCTGCCCCAAGAAAGCTAACTTTGATGGCATGAGACGTGCATTGACTAGGATGAGCTGGCAAGAGATACTTAAGGGGTTAACAGTGGATAGGCAATGGCAGACATTTAAAGAATACATGGATGAACTTCAACAATTGTACATTTCACAAGAATAAGACAGGGAAGGCTGAACCATGGCTAACAAGGGATATCAGGGATAATGTTAAAGCTAACGGGGAGGCATATAAATTGGCCAGAAAAATCAGCAAGCCTGAGGGCTGGGAGAAATTTTAAATTCAGCAGAGTAGGACAAAGGTTTTAATTTGGGGGAAATAGAGTATGAGAGTAAGCTTGCAGAAAACATAAAAACCGACTGCAAAAGCTTCTATTGATATGTGAAGTGAAAAACGACGGGTGAAGACAAATGTAGGTCCCTTACAGAAATAATCAGGTGAATTCATGAAGGGCATCAGAGAGATGGCAGACCAGTTGAACAAATACTTCTTCACTAAGGAGAACACAAATAACCTTCCGGGAATACTAGGGGTCAGAGGGTCCAGCATGAAGGAGGAACTGAAGGAAATCCTTATTAGTCAGAAAGTTGTATTGGGAAAATTAATGGGATTAAAGCCCGATATGTCCCCAGGGCATGATGCTCTGCATCCCAGGGTACTTAAGGAAGTGGCTCTAGAAATAGAGGATGCACTGGGGATCATTTTCCAGCATTCTATAGACTCTGGAAAAGTTCCAAGGGATTGGAGGGTAGCTAATATAACTCCACTTTTTAAGAAAGGAGGGAGGGAGAAAATGGGGAATTATAGACCGGTTAGCTGGACATCGGTGGTGGGTAAAATGCTGGAGTCAATTATTAAGGTTGAAATAACTGAGTATTTGGAAAGTGGGAACGGAATCAGTCCAAATCAGCAAAGGGAAATCATGCTTGACAAATCTTCTGGAATTTATTGAAATGTGACCGGTAGAATGGATAAGGGTGAACCAGTGGATGTTGTGTATCTAGACTTTCAAAAGGCTTTTGACAAGGTCCTACACAAGAGATGAGTGAGCAAAACTAAAGCTCATGGTATTAGGGATAATATATTGACGTGGATGGCAGACAGGAAGCAGAGAGTGGAAATAAATGGGTCCTTTTCAGAGTGGCAGGCAGTGACTAGTGGGGTACCGCAGGGTTCAGTGCTGGGGTCCCAGTTGTTCACAATACACATTACAATTTGTATTAAGGAATTGCATGCAATATCTCCAAATTTACAGGTGACTTGAAGCTGGGTGGCAGTGTCTGCTGTGAGGAGGATGCAAAGAGGCTGCAGGGTTACTTGGACAGGCTGGCTGAGTGGACAAATGCTTGGCTAATACAATATAATGTGGGTAAATGTAAGGTTATCCACTTCGGTGGCAAAAATAGGAAGGCAGATTATAATCTGAAAGGGAGCAGTTTAGGAAAAGGGGAAGTGCAACGAGACCTGGGCGTCATGGTGAAACAGAGGTTGAAGGTTGGCGTACAGGTACAGCAGGCGGTGAGGAAAGCTAATGGCATGTTGGCTTTCATAGAGAGAGGATTTGTGTATAGGAGTAGGGATGTCTTGTTGCAATTATACAGGCCTTGGTGAAGCCACATCTTGAGTATTGTGGGGTGTAATGGGCCAGGGTTTAGAGAACCCCAAAGTGTATCATGGAGTTCACCTGACCCATAACTTTTACTAGATTGTGGTATGGGGAGCACACGGCCCACTCTACAGGTGTGGTACAGCAGAAATGGAAAAGTATTTTTACAAGCAAAACAATGTTTATTCTATGAACTCAAGGTAGCCTTTTTGAAACAAACAGTGAACATCTTAGCAACCATTAATTCAAATAGAACCCCCAAAGAGTACAACACTAAGTAATTCTTACGCTGTCCTTTTAACATCCTGAAGACTTACAAACAACATACCCTTTAACAGAAGCACATCAGGTTAAAGTCACGACTGAAAACATTTATAATTCTGAATTCACCAAATGATCAAGAGATAATCTTTTCATGGCAGAGAGAACAGCAGTACAGCTGCTTTGTCTGGCTTCAGCTCCAACACTGAAAACGAAACCAAAAAGACACAGCCACCCCAAGCTTCTCTCAAAGTGAAACTAAAAAGCAGAGCCAGAGCTCAGCTCCACCCACATTCTGACATCACTGCAGTAACATGAGCAGCCAAATATTTCTTAAAGCGACATTCTCATGACACCTCCCCCAAGAAAAAAAAAACCCCATCAACTTCAAGATGGTTTCATTTTTCACCTCTTCACTATCCTTGAAGAAATGGCCACAGTAAATATACTTTTTCGTTTAAATAAAAACACACGCAAACATGTATAATTATAAAGTCCATTTCTTTTTCTTCTTCCTCCAACTGGAATCCTTCTTGATTGACAGTCTCTTTGAACAAGAAGGTCCCTGCACGATCTGTCCATTTCTCTATGCCTCTGCATTTCTCTTTAAAGTCAGATACTTTAGTTCAATCTGATCACAGAGCCCCTTGTCATTCTCCAACACATGAGCATTGGTTATCACAGCTTTCAGGCGTCAAATACCTGTTGAAAGTCCGCTGTCCACTGACATTTTTGACTTTTCTTCAGCAAGTCCATCAGTGGAGCAACCACGCTACAAAAAATTTCACAAATGTTCGATCAAGTCCACTCATTCCAAGAAATCGCATTATTTCTCTTTGTCTTGAGGGTATCGGAAACTCCTCAAGGAAAGTGACTTGGGCCTTTCCAAATTCACTTTTGGCCAGATTGACCACCAAACCGTCTCCTGCAGTCGATCGAATAATTCCATCAGATGTTTTAAATGTTCTTTCCATGTCTGGCTGATAATTACCAGATCGTCGATGTATACCGCACAATTGGCTAATCCTGAAATGATTAATCGTTGAAATGTGGCTGGGGTGTTTTTCATGCCAAATGGCATAACTTTGAATTGGTATATACCATCTGGAGTCACAGAAGCTGAAATCTCCTTCGCCCTTTTGGATAAAGGTACCTGCCAGTAACCTTTGACTAAATCCAGTTTGGAAATAAAAGCTGATTGTCCCACTTTCTCAATGCAATCCTCCAAACGTTGGTATAGGATAAGAGTCTGTTCTTGCAACTGCATTAACCTTTCTGTAGTCCGCACACAACCTTTGGGTACAATCCGGTTTAGGTACCATGACAATGGGTGAGCTCCATTGGCTGCAACCCACTTCAATTATGCCATTTGTAAGCATACTCTCAATCTCTTTGTTAACCTTTGCCAATTTTAAAGGTTAAGTCTGTCTGGATGTTGTTTGATTGGAACAGCATTTCCCACGTCTACATCATGTATAGCCATTTAAGTACTTCCCAATTTATCTCTACAAACTTGCTCATGTGATATCAATAACTCTTTCTGGTCAGTCCGTTTTTCCTCTGGGAGGTAACTCAACAATTTATCCCAATTTTTAAGAACATCCTCGTTTTCCAATTTAATTTGAAGTATGTCAAATTCACAGTCATTTGGATTTGGTTCGTCACTTTGAGTTAGAATCATTAAAACCTTCTCCTTTTACTCTCCTTCCCTTTCAAAGTACCTTTTAAGCATATTCACATGACACACTCGGTGAGTCTTCCTTCTATCTGGTGTTTTCACCACGTAATTCAGCTCACTTAATTTCCTTTCAAACTGATAAGGTCCACAAAAGCTAGCTTTTAAAGGCTCACCTACCACTGGTAACAACACTAAAACTTTATCTCCACTGGCAAAACTACGAACTTTGGATTTCATGCCCGCTATCCGTTTCATCACATTTTGTGCAACTTTCAAATGTTGTCGAGCCAAGTCATCAGCTCTATTTAGTCGTTCCCTAAAATTTGACACGTAATCCAATAATGTAATTTCCGATTTCTCACTCACCAATTTTTCCTTAATCAATTTAAGTGTTCCTCTTACCTCATGCCCAAATATTAGTTCAAAGGACTGAATTTGGTTGACTCATTAGGTGCATCCCTAATTGTAAACAGTACGAATGGAATTTCTTTATCACAATCCTCTGGATAATCTTGACAATAAGCCCTCAACATTGTCTTTAATGTCTGATGCCACCTTTCTAATGCTCCTTGTGATTCTGGATGGTATGCAGTTGATTTAAATTGTTTTATTCCTAAGCTATCCATAACTTCTTTGAATAACCGTGAGGTAAAATTTGATCCTTGATCCGATTGTATTTCTGCGGGTAGTCCATATCTCATAAAGAATTTAAGTAACTCCTCCACAATCTTTTTAGTTGTAATATTACGTACTGGAATGGCCTCTGGAAACCTAGTAGACACATCGATTATAGTCAAAAGATATTGATTCGCATTTTTTCTTTTTGGAAGCGTTCCTACGCAATCAATTAGGACCCTTGTAAGAGGTTCCTCAAATGCTGGAATGGGTATTAAGGGCGCTGGTTTTATCACTGCTTGAGGTTTCCCTATCATTTGACATGTGTGACATGATTGACAACATTTAACTACATCTTCATGTAGTCCAGGCCAATAAAAATGTTTCTGGATTTTAGCTTGTGTTTTTCTTATTTCCAAATGACCTCCCACTGGTACCTCATGTGCAACTCGCAACACCTATTTTCTATACCCTACCGGCAGTACTATTTGATGAACTTCTGCCCATTTTTCATCCTCCTGTTTGTAAAGGTCTCCTTTAAAAATGTAAAGGTCTCCATTTTCTCATTAAGACATCACTTTTATGGTAATAACACTCTGGTACACACTCAGATTCCTCTTCTGTGTATGCTTTCTGATTCATCCGTTTTATCTCTACATCTCTCTGTTGTAACTCCGCCAATTTTCCTGAACTAAAAATATCTGCCTCATCCTCCACCTGTTCTTGTTCTTTTTCAACCATCTGATCAAAAATCTTTTCTGATAATTGCACTTCAACTTCATCTTCACTCTTTGATTTCTCCTCTTGTCTTAACCTGTGACTTTGTGACCGGGTTACTACACAATCCAGAAAAATCCCAGGATATTCATCCTTCAACACTTCACTTCAGTTGTCTGATATTCCACTGGCTTATCAACCATAGTAGACATCACTCCCACCTGCGATCCAGCTCAGCTATAGCATTACCGAAGATAAACTTGTTTCTTGGACAAGATAGTTTCTCTATTACCCCGACTACCACTTCACCAATTTTCACTGGATTTTCCAATCTTACCTTATATAATGGGACACTACTCCTCTCACCCTGAATTCCACATATTACCACCTTTTCTGGTAACATTCTTCCCAAACTACATAACTCCTCATCTCTTACCATTAAAGATTGACTAGCTCCCGTATCTCTTAAAATTGGGACCTCTTTACCTGCTCCTCCTGATACACATGAGTAAACTTTACCCACACAAGTAAATTCTTCAAAGACATCTGGCACCTTCTTATCAATCACCTCTTGATCAGGCTGTACAATCTTTTGCACCTCCTTCACTTCACTTGGGCTTTCCTTTACCACTTTAATAAACCCCACTGTCTTATCCTGTTTTACCACATCAGCCTTCCCAGTGCTTCACCAACACTGTGACTTTACATGGCCTAGTTTATTACAGTGAAAACATTTGAAACTTTTCATTTCTTTTTCACCGTCCTGGATTTCTTTTTTAATCTGAGGTACACTCTTCTTATTATCTCCCATTAGACCACCTTTACCTCCACTTGAGTATTTCTCATGTCCCCAGTTTCTATCCCTCACAGGCTGAAACTGATTACAGAACCAAACTTTGATTTATGAACTAATTCATAATCATCTGCCATTTCTGCAGCTAACCTCGCAGTTTTAACACTCTGCTCTTCCACATGAGTTCTCACTACACCAGGAATTGAATTTTTAAACTCCTCCAAAGGTATAATTTCTCAGAGAGCTTCATACGTTTGGTCTATTTTCCAAAGCCCTTATCCACCTATCAAAATTACTCTGTTTGATTTCAAACTCCATGTATGTTTGACCAAATTATTTCCTTAAATTTCGAAATCTTTGTCTGTAGGCTTCAGGCACTAGTTCGTATGCATCTAAGATGAATTTTTTCACCTCCTCATACGACTCAGATACCTCCTCTGATAGTGATGCAAGCACTTAATTTGCCCTACCTACCAGCTTTGTTTGAATCAGTAATACCCACATGTCAGGCTTCTACCTCCTTCTCATCAAACCTTGGCAATATTCAAATAGGTCCGCACCAAGCCTTCGACTATGACGCTCTTTCTCACTATCCTTATCACCATCATCCAACTGTACGTTTCCTTTTACTCCTGTCAGTTTTAACTGACTGTCATGTTTCATGGCCATTTTCTGAAGTTCAAACTCTCTCTCTTTATCTTTTTCCCCGATCTGTATCTCCCTTTCTCTTTCTTTTTCCTCTCTATCTCTTTTGTATTCAAGCTGCTTAATTCTTTCTCTTGTTCCATTTGTTTAAGCTGTAACTGAATTTTTGCCATTTCCAATGAGTCAGACTGTATCTCAGGCAACTTTAAATGCTTAGCCACCACCATAATGACCTCATCTTTTCGCATTTTGTCAGGTAATGTTAACTGCAATGTTTTTGCCAAATCTAACAGTCCACTTTTAGTCGTTGTCCGTAAGGTACTGCGTGTGACCGTCTCCACCCCCAAAAACTTCAAAGCCTCTGAAAGAGCCATTGTCCACAACACACTCCCTACTTAAACTAAAACACCACACCTGAAAAGCAACCACGATATTCTCACCCCTCACTGTCTTTAAGTTCACAAAGCCAATCCAATAGATAGACTTTTATCCCCTTCGAGCCCCCAATTTGTTCTGGACCAGGGTTTAGAGAACCCCAAAGTGCATCATGGAGTTAACCTGACCCACAACTTTCAATAGATTGTGGTATGGGGAGCACACGGCCCACTCTACAGGTGTGGGACAGCAGAAATGGAAAAGTGTTTTTTTAAAGCAAAACAATGTTTATTCTATGAGCTCAAGTTAACCTTTTTAAAACAAACAGTGAACATCTTAGCAACCATTAATTCAAATAGAACCCCCAAAGAGTACAACACTAAGTAATGCTTATGCTGTCCTTTTAACATCCAGAAGACTTACAAACAACATACCCTTTAACAGAAGCACATCAGGTTAAAGTCACGACTGAAAATATTTATAATTCTGAATTCACCAAATGATCAAGAGATAATCTTTTCATGGCAGAGAGAACAGCAGTACAGCTGCTTTGTCTGGCTTCAGCTCCAACACTGAAAACGAAACCAAAAAGACACAGCCACCCCAAGCTTCTCTCAAAGTGAAACTAAAAAGCAGAGCCAGAGCTCAGCTCCACCCACATTCTGACATCACTGCAGCCAGAGCTCAGCTCCACCCACACTCTGACATCACTGCAGCCAGAGCTCAGCTCCACCCACACTCTGACATCACTGCAGCCAGAGCTCAGCTCCACCCACATTCTGACATCACTGCAGCCAGAGCTCAGCTCCACCCTCACTCTGACATCACTGCAGTAACTTGAGCAGCCAAACATTTCTTAAAGCGACATTCTCATGACAGTGAAGTTCTGGCTTCCTAGTTTGAGGAAGGACATTCTTGCCATTTAGCGTGTTCAGCGAAAATTTACCAGACTAATTCCCGGGCTGGTAGGACTGGAGTATGAAGAAAGCCTGGATCAACTGGGCTTGTACTCACTGAATTTTAGGAGAATGAGAGGGGATCTCATAGAAACATATAAAATCCAGATGGGACTGGACAGGCTAGATGTGGGAAGAATGTTCCCGACGTTGGGGATGTCCGGAACTAGGGGTCACTGCTTGAGAATAAGGGGAAAGCCATTCAGGACTGAGATGAGGAAGAACATCTTCTCCCAGAGAGTTGTGAACTAGTGGAATTCTCTCCCACAGAAAGCTGTTGGAGCCAGCTTGTTGGATATATTCTTTTTTTTTTAAATAAACAATTTTATTGAGGTATTTTTGGCATATAAAACAATGACATTGTATAGTACTGTACAAAAAGAAAAGCAAATAACGCATAGTACAAACCACAACTCCATTCTCGCAAGGACCTGCCTAAACCACCCCCTACTCTACTCTACCCAACCACCCCCCCCCCCCCCCCCCCACCCCGGCTGACAATTAATTCTCCATAAATAAGTCAATGATTGGCTGCCACCTCCAGGTGAACACCGCTAGTGAACCTCTCAAGGCGAACTTAACTTTCTCTAGACCGAGAAAACTCGCCATGTCCGACAGCCATATTTCGGTCTTTGGGGGCCTTGGGTCCCTCCATGCCAACAGTATTCGTCGCCGGGCTACCAAGGAAGCAAAGGCCAAGACGTCGGCCTCCTTCTCCTCCTGGACTCCCGGGTCCTCCGACACCCCAAAAATTGCCACCTCAGGACTGATTACCACCCCAGTTTTCAAAACTCGGGACATGATGTCCGTGAATCTCTGCCAGTACCCCCTGAGTCTAGGGCATGATCAGAGCATGTGCACGTGATTAGCCGGCCCACCGGCACATCTGGCACACGTGTCCTCCAGCCCGAAGAATTTACTCATCCGGGCCACCGTTTGTTGGATATATTCCAGAGAGAGTTGGAGAAGGCCCTTGCGGCCAATGGGATCAAGGGTACGGAGATAGGGTTGTTAAGAAGGCGTACGGTGTGTTAGCTTTTATTGGTAGAGGGATTGAGTTTTGGAGTCATGAGGTCATGTTGCAGCTGTACAAAACTGGTGCGGCCGCATTTGGAGTATTGTGTGCAGTTCTGGTCGCTGCATTATAGGAAGGATGTGGAAGCATTGGAAAGGGTGCAGAGGAGATTTCCCAGGATGTTGCCTGGTATGGAGGGAAGATCTTTTGAGGAAAGGCTGAGGGATTTAAAGCTGTTTTCGTTAGAGAGAAGAAGTTTAAGAGGTGACTTAATTGAGGCATACAAGATGATCAGAGGATTAGATAGAGTGGACATCGAGAGCCTTTTTCCTCGGATGGTGATGTCCAGCACGAAGGGGCATAGCTTTAAATTGAGGGGAGATAGATATCGGACAGATGTTGGAGGTAGGGTCTTTACTCAGAGAGTAGTAAGGGCGTGGAATGCCCTGCCTGCAACAGTAGTGGACTCGCCAACACTAAGGGCATTTAAATGGTCATTGGATAAACATATGGATGATAAGGGAATAGTGTAGATGGGCTTTAGAGTGGTTTCACAGGTTGGTGCCACATTGAGGGCAGAGGGCCTGTACTGCGCTGTAATGTTCTATGTTCTATAGGGGGAGTGGGATACTGTATTTGCAGGATCAGACATGATCATATTGAATGGTGGTGCAGGCTCGAAGGGCGGAATAGCCTACTCATAAACCTATTTGCCATGTTTCTATCTCCCCATAGTCCTAGTTCAATCCTACATTAATACCGCTACCCCGCACTCTCCCCATTTCCCTGTGTCAATTCCAAACAAATCCCATTGACCCGCTCCCTTCCCACAGCCCCGTAACAATCCCCAAACTAATCCTACTTCCCCACTCTCTCCAAAATGTCCAGTATCAATTCCCAAACTAATCAAACTGCACCACTCTCTCCCTGTAGCAATTTAACAATCCCTAAACAAATCCCACAGCCCCACTCTCTCCCAATAGCCCTGCATACAATCCCAAACTAATCCCATTGCCCCGCTCTATCCCCAGAGAACTGTTATCAATCCCCAAACTAAACCCACCCCTCGCTCTATCCTCAGAGAACTGTTATCAATCCCCAAAGTAATCCCGTTGCCCTGCTCTATCCCCAGAGAACTGTTATCAATCCCCAAAGTAATCCCGTTGCCCCGATCTATCCCCAGAGAGCTGTTATCAATCCCCGAAGTAATCCCGTTGCCCTGCTCTATCCCCAGAGAACTGTTTTCAATCCCCAAAGTAATCCCGTTGCCCCACTCTATCCCCAGAGAACTGTTATCAATCCCCAAACTAATCCCACTCCCTCGCTCTATCCTCAGAACGCTGTTATCAATCCCCAAACTAATCCCACTGCCCCGCTCTATCCCCAGAGCACTGTTATCAATCCCCAAAGTAATCCCGTTGCCCCGCTCTATCCCCAGAGAACTGTTATCAATCCCCAAAGTAATCCCGTTGCCCCGCTCTATCCCCAGAGAACTGTTATCAATCCCCAAAGTAATCCCGTTGCCCCGCTCTATCCCCAGAGCACTGTTATCAATCCCCAAAGTAATCCTGTTGCCCTGCTCTATCCCCAGAGTGCTGTTATCAATCCCCAAACTAATCCCACTCCCTCGCTCTATCCTCAGAACGCTGTTATCAATCCCCAAACTAATCCCACTGCCCCGCTCTATCCCCAGAGCATTGTTGTCAATCCCCAAACTAATCCCACTGCCCCGCTCTATCCCCAGAAAACTGTTATCAATCCCCAAAGTAATCCCGTTGCCCCACTCAATCCCCAGAGCACTGTTATCAATCCCCAAACTAATCCCACTGCCCCACTCTATCCCCAGAGCAGTGTTATCAATCCCCAAAGTAATCCCGTTGCCCCGATCTATCCCCAGAGAACTGTTATCAATCCCCGAAGTAATCCCGTTGCCCTGGTCTATCCCCAGCGAACTGTTATCAATCCCCAAAGTAATCCCGCTGCCCCGCTCTATCCCCAGAGCACTGTTATCAATCCCCAAACTAATCCCACTGCTCCGCTCTATCCCCAGAGAACTGTTATCAATTCCCAAACTAATCCCACTCCCTCGCCCTATGCTCAAAACGCTGTTATCAATCCACAAACTAATCCCACTGCTCCGCTCTATCCCCACAGAACTGTTATCAATCCCCAAAGTAATCCCGTTGCCCGCTCTATCCCCAGAACGCTGTTATCAATCCCCAAACTAATCCCACTGCCCCTCTCTATCCCCAGAGCACTGTTATCAATCCCCAAACTAATCCCACTGCCCCGCTCTATCCCCAGAGAACTGTTATCAATCCCCAAACTAATCCCGTTGCCCCGCTCTATCCCCAGATAACTGTTATCAATCCCCAAAGTAATCCCACTGCCCTGCTCTATCCCCAGAGAGCTGTTATCAATCCCCAAACTAATCCCACTGCCCCTCTCTATCCCCAGAGCACTGTTATCAATCCCCAAAGTAATCCCACTGCCCCGCTCTATCCCCAGATAACTGTTATCAATCCCCAAAGTAATCCCACTGCCCTGCTCTAACCCCAGAGAACTGTTATCAATCCCCAAACTAATCCCACTGCCCTGCTCTATCCCCAGAGAACTGTTATCAATCCCCAAACTAATCCCACTGCCCCGCTCTATCCCCAGAACGCTGTTAACAATCCCCAAACTAATCCCACTGCCCCGCTCTATCCCCAGAGAACTGTTATCACTCCCCAAACTAATCCCACTGCCCCGCTACATCCCCAGAGCACTGTTATCAATCCACAAACTAATCCCACTGCTCCGCTCTATCCCCAGAGAACTGTTATCAATCCCCAAAGTAATCCCGTTGCCCGCTCTATCCCCAGAACGCTGTTATCAATCCCCAAACTAATCCCACTGCCCCTCTCTATCCCCAGAGCACTGTTATCAATCCCCAAAATAATCCCACTGCCCGCTCTATCACCAGAGCACTGTTATCAATCCCCAAAATAATCCCACTGCCCCTCTCTATCCCCAGAGCACTGTTATCAATCCCCAAAATAATCCCACTGCCCCGCTCTATCCCCAGAGCACTGTTATCAATCCCCAAACTAATCCCACTGCCCCGCTCTATCCCCAGAGAACTGTTATCAATCCCCAAAATAATCCCACTGCCCCGCTCTATCCCCAGATAACTGTTATCAATCCCCAAAGTAATCCCGTTGCCCCGCTCTATCCCCAGAGAACTGTTATCAATCCCCAAAATAATCCCACTGCCCCGCTCTATCCCCAGATAACTGTTATCAATCCCCAAAGTAATCCCGTTGCCCCGCTCTATCGCCAGAGAACTGTTATCAATCCCCAAAATAATCCCACTGCCCCTCTCTATCCCCAGAGCACTGTTATCAATCCCCAAAGTAATCCCACTGCCCCGCTCTATCCCCAGAGAACTGTTATCAATCCCCAAAGTAATCCCGTTGCCCCGCTCTATCCCCAGAACGCTGTTATCAATCCCCAAACTAATCCCACTGCCCCGCTCTATCCCCAGAGAACTGTTATCAATCCCCAAACTAATCCCACTGCCCCGCTCTATCCCCAGAGCATTGTTATCAATCCCCAAAGTAATCCCACTGCCCCGCTACATCCCCAGAGCACTGTTATCAATCCCCAAACTAATCCCACTGCCCCGATCTATCCCCAGAGAACTGTTATCAATCCCCAAACTAATCCCACTGCCCCGCTCTAACCCCAGAGCACTATTATCAATCCCCAAACTAATCCCACTGCCCCGCTCTATCCCCAGAGAACTGTTATCAATCCCCAAAGTAATCCCGTTGCCCGCTCTATCCCTAGAACGCTGTTATCAATCCCCAAAATAATCCCACTGCCCCGCTCTATCCCCAGAGCACTGTTATCAATCCCCAAACTAATCCCACTGCCCCGCTCTATCCCCAGAGAACTGTTATCAATCCCCAAAGTAATCACGTTGCCCCGCTCTATCCCCAGAGCACTGTTATCAATCCCCAAACTAATCCTGTTGCCCCGCTCTATCCCCAGAGCACTGTTATCAATCCCCAAACTAATCCCACTGCCCCGCTCTAACCCCAGAGAACTGTTATCAATCCCCAAAGTAATCCCGTTGCCCCGCTCTATCCCCAGAGCACTGTTATCAATCCCCAAACTAATCCCACTGCCCCGCTCTATCCCCAGAGCACTGTTATCAATCCCCAAACTAATCCCACTGCCCCGCTCTATCCCCAGAGAACTGTTATCAATCCCCAAAATAATCCCGTTGCCCCGCTCTATCCCCAGAGAACTGTTATCAATCCCCCAAACTAATCCCACTGCCCCGCTCTATCCCCAGAGCACTGTTATCAATCCCCAAACTAATCCCACTGCCCCGCTCTATCCCCAGAGAACTGTTATCAATCCCCAAAGTAATCCCGTTGCCCGCTCTGTCCCCAGAACCGCTGTTATCAATCCCCAAACTAATCCCACTGCCCCGCTCTATCCCCAGAGAACTGTTATCAATCCCCAAAGTAATACTGTTGCCCTGCTCTATCCCCAGAGAACTGTTATCAATCCCCAAACTAATCCCACTCCCCGCTCTATCCCCAGAGCACTGTTATCAATCCCCAAACTAATCCCACTGCCCTGCTCTATCCCCAGAGAACTGTTATCAATCCCCAAAGTATCCCGTTGCCTCGCTCTATCCCCAGAGAACTGTTATCAATCCCCAAAGTAATCCCGTTGCCCCGCTCTATCCCCTGAGCACTATTATCAATCCCCAAACTAATCCCACTGCCCCGCTCTATCCCAGGAGCACTGTTATCAATCCCCAAACTAATCCCACTGTCCCCGCTCTATCCCCAGAGCACTGTTATCAATCCCCAAACTAATCCCACTGCCCCGCTCTATCCCCAGAGCACTGTTATCAATCCCCAAACTAATCCCACTGCCCCGCTCTATCCCCAGAGCACTGTTATCAATCCCCAAACTAATCCCACTGCCCCGCTCTATCCCCAGAGCACTGTTATCAATCCCCAAACTAATCCCACTGCCCCGCTCTATCCCCAGAGAACTGTTATCAATCCCCAAAGTAATCCCGTTGCCCGCTCTATCCCCAGAACGCTGTTATCAATCCCCCAACTAATCCCACTGCCCCGCTCTATCCCCAGAGCACTGTTATCAATCCCCAAACTAATCCCACTGCCCCGCTCTATCCCCAGAGAACTGTTATCAATCCCCAAAGTAATCCCACTGCCCCGCTCTATCCCCAGAGCACTGTTATCAATCCCCAAAGTAATCCCACTGCCCCGCTCTATCCCCAGAGAACTGTTATCAATCCCCAAAGTAATCCCGTTGTCCCCGCTCTATCCCCAGAGAGCTGTTATCAATCCCCAAAGTAATCCCACTGCCCCTCTCTATCCCCAGAGCACTGTTATCAATCCCCAAAGTAATCCCACTGCCCCGCTCTATCCCCAGAACGCTGTAATCAATCCCCAAACTAATCCCACTGTCCCGCTCTATCCCCAGACCGCTGTTATCAATCCCCAAACTAATCCCACTGCCCCGCTCTATCCCCAGAGCACTGTTATCAATCCCCAAACTAATCCCACTGCTCCGCTCTATCCCCAGAGAACTGTTATCAATTCCCAAACTAATCCCACTCCCTCGCTCTATGCTCAAAACGCTGTTATCAATCCACAAACTAATCCCACTGCTCCGCTCTATCCCCAGAGAACTGTTATCAATCCCCAAAGTAATCTCGTTGCCCGCTCTATCCCCAGAACGCTGTTATCAATCCCCAAACTAATCCCACTGCACCGCTCTATCCCCAGAGCATTGTTATCAATCCCCAAAGTAATCCCACTGCCCCGCTACATCCCCAGAGCACTGTTATCAATCCCCAAACTAATCCCACTGCCCCGATCTATCCCCAGAGAACTGTTATCAATCCCCAAACTAATCCCACTGCCCCGCTCTAACCCCAGAGCACTATTATCAATCCCCAAACTAATCCCACTGCCCCGCTCTATCCCCAGAGAACTGTTATCAATCCCCAAAGTAATCCCGTTGCCCGCTCTATCCCTAGAACGCTGTTATCAATCCCCAAAATAATCCCACTGCCCCGCTCTATCCCCAGAGCACTGTTATCAATCCCCAAACTAATCCCACTGCCCCGCTCTAACCCCAGAGAACTGTTATCAATCCCCAAAGTAATCACGTTGCCCCGCTCTATCCCCAGAGCACTGTTATCAATCCCCAAACTAATCCTGTTGCCCCGCTCTATCCCCAGAGCACTGTTATCAATCCCCAAACTAATCCCACTGCCCCGCTCTATCCCCAGAGAACTGTTATCAATCCCCAAAGTAATCCCGTTGCCCCGCTCTATCCCCAGAGCACTGTTATCAATCCCCAAACTAATCCCACTGCCCCGCTCTATCCCCAGAGCACTGTTATCAATCCCCAAACTAATCCCACTGCCCCGCTCTATCCCCAGAGAACTGTTATCAATCCCCAAAATAATCCCGTTGCCCCGCTCTATCCCCAGAGAACTGTTATCAATCCCCAAACTAATCCCACTGCCCCGCTCTATCCCCAGAGCACTGTTATCAATCCCCAAACTAATCCCACTGCCCCGCTCTATCCCCAGAGAACTGTTATCAATCCCCAAAGTAATCCCGTTGCCCGCTCTGTCCCCAGAACCGCTGTTATCAATCCCCAAACTAATCCCACTGCCCCGCTCTATCCCCAGAGAACTGTTATCAATCCCCAAAGTAATACTGTTGCCCTGCTCTATCCCCAGAGAACTGTTATCAATCCCCAAACTAATCCCACTCCCCGCTCTATCCCCAGAGCACTGTTACAAATCCCCAAACTAATCCCACTGCCCTGCTCTATCCCCAGAGAACTGTTATCAATCCCCAAAGTATCCCGTTGCCTCGCTCTATCCCCAGAGAACTGTTATCAATCCCCAAAGTAATCCCGTTGCCCCGCTCTATCCCCTGAGCACTATTATCAATCCCCAAACTAATCCCACTGCCCCGCTCTATCCCAGGAGCACTGTTATCAATCCCCAAACTAATCCCACTGTCCCGCTCTATCCCCAGAGCACTGTTATCAATCCCCAAACTAATCCCACTGCCCCGCTCTATCCACAGAGCACTGTTATCAATCCCCAAACTAATCCCACTGCCCCGCTCTATCCCCAGAGCACTGTTATCAATCCCCAAACTAATCCCACTGCCCCGCTCTATCCCCAGAGCACTGTTATCAATCCCCAAACTAATCCCACTGCCCCGCTCTATCCCCAGAGAACTGTTATCAATCCCCAAAATAATCCCGTTGCCCGCTCTATCCCCAGAACGCTGTTATCAATCCCCCAACTAATCCCACTGCCCCGCTCTATCCCCAGAGCACTGTTATCAATCCCCAAACTAATCCCACTGCCCCGCTCTATCCCCAGAGAACTGTTATCAATCCCCAAAGTAATCCCACTGCCCCGCTCTATCCTCAGAGCACTGTTATCAATCCCCAAAGTAATCCCACTGCTCCGCTCTATCCCCAGAGAACTGTTATCAATCCCCAAAGTAATCCCGTTGTCCCGCTCTATCCCCAGAGAGCTGTTATCAATCCCCAAAGTAATCCCACTGCCCCTCTCTATCCCCAGAGCACTGTTATCAATCCCCAAAGTAATCCCACTGCCCCGCTCTATCCCCAGAACGCTGTAATCAATCCCCAAACTAATCCCACTGTCCCGCTCTATCCCCAGACCGCTGTTATCAATCCCCAAACTAATCCCACTGCCCCGCTCTATCCCCAGAGCACTGTTATCAATCCCCAAACTAATCCCACTGCTCCGCTCTATCCCCAGAGAACTGTTATCAATTCCCAAACTAATCCCACTCCCTCGCTCTATGCTCAAAACGCTGTTATCAATCCACAAACTAATCCCACTGCTCCGCTCTATCCCCAGAGAACTGTTATCAATCCCCAAAGTAATCCCGTTGCCCGCTCTATCCCCAGAACGCTGTTATCAATCCCCAAACTAATCCCACTGCCCCTCTCTATCCCCAGAGCACTGTTATCAATCCCCAAACTAATCCCACTGCCCCGCTCTATCCCCAGAGAACTGTTATCAATCCCCAAACTAATCCCGTTGCCCCGCTCTATCCCCAGATAACTGTTATCAATCCCCAAAGTAATCCCACTGCCCTGCTCTATCCCCAGAGAGCTGTTATCAATCCCCAAACTAATCCCACTGCCCCTCTCTATCCCCAGAGCACTGTTATCAATCCCCAAAGTAATCCCACTGCCCCGCTCTATCCCCAGATAACTGTTATCAATCCCCAAAGTAATCCCACTGCCCTGCTCTAACCCCAGAGAACTGTTATCAATCCCCAAACTAATCCCACTGCCCTGCTCTATCCCCAGAGAACAGTTATCAATCCCCAAACTAATCCCACTGCCCCGCTCTATCCCCAGAACGCTGTTAACAATGCCCAAACTAATCCCACTGCCCCGCTCTATCCCCAGAGAACTGTTATCAATCCCCAAACTAATCCCACTGCCCCGCTACATCACCAGAGCACTGTTATCAATCCACAAACTAATCCCACTGCTCCGCTCTATCCCCAGAGAACTGTTATCAATCCCCAAAGTAATCCCGTTGCCCGCTCTATCCCCAGAACGCTGTTATCAATCCCCAAACTAATCCCACTGCCCCTCTCTATCCCCAGAGCACTGTTATCAATCCCCAAAATAATCCCACTGCCCGCTCTATCCCCAGAGCACTGTTATCAATCCCCAAAATAATCCCACTGCCCCGCTCTATCCCCAGAGCACTGTTATCAATCCCCAAAATAATCCCACTGCCCCGCTCTATCCCTAGAGCACTGTTATCAATCCCCAAACTAATCCCACTGCCCCGCTCTATCCCCAGAGAACTGTTATCAATCCCCAAAATAATCCCACTGCCCCGCTCTATCCCCAGATAACTGTTATCAATCCCCAAAGTAATCCCGTTGCCCCGCTCTATCCCCAGAGAACTGTTATCAATCCCCAAAATAATCCCACTGCCCCGCTCTATCCCCAGATAACTGTTATCAATCCCCTAAAGTAATCCCGTTGCCCCGCTCTATCCCCAGAGAACTGTTATCAATCCCCAAAATAATCCCACTGCCCCTCTCTATCCCCAGAGCACTGTTATCAATCCCCAAAGTAATCCCACTGCCCCGCTCTATCCCCAGAGAACTGTTATCAATCCCCAAAGTAATCCCGTTGCCCCGCTCTATCCCCAGAACGCTGTTATCAATCCCCAAACTAATCCCACTGCCCCGCTCTATCCCCAGAGAACTGTTATCAATCCCCAAACTAATCCCACTGCCCCGCTCTATCCCCAGAGCATTGTTATCAATCCCCAAAGTAATCCCACTGCCCCGCTACATCCCCAGAGCACTGTTATCAATCCCCAAACTAATCCCACTGCCCCGATCTATCCCCAGAGAACTGTTATCAATCCCCAAACTAATCCCACTGCCCCGCTCTAACCCCAGAGCACTATTATCAATCCCCAAACTAATCCCACTGCCCCGCTCTATCCCCAGAGAACTGTTATCAATCCCCAAAGTAATCCCGTTGCCCGCTCTATCCCTAGAACGCTGTTATCAATCCCCAAAATAATCCCACTGCCCCGCTCTATCCCCAGAGCACTGTTATCAATCCCCAAACTAATCCCACTGCCCCGCTCTAACCCCAGAGAACTGTTATCAATCCCCAAAGTAATCACGTTGCCCCGCTCTATCCCCAGAGCACTGTTATCAATCCCCAAACTAATCCTGTTGCCCCGCTCTATCCCCAGAGCACTGTTATCAATCCCCAAACTAATCCCACTGCCCCGCTCTAACCCCAGAGAACTGTTATCAATCCCCAGAGTAATCCCGTTGCCCCGCTCTATCCCCAGAGCACTGTTATCAATCCCCAAACTAATCCCACTGCCCCGCTCTATCCCCAGAGCACTGTTATCAATCCCCAAACTAATCCCACTGCCCCGCTCTATCCCCAGAGAACTGTTATCAATCACCAAAATAATCCCGTTGCCCCGCTCTATCCCCAGAGAACTGTTATCAATCCCCAAACTAATCCCACTGCCCCGCTCTATCCCCAGAGCACTGTTATCAATCCCCAAACTAATCCCACTGCCCCGCTCTATCCCCAGAGAACTGTTATCAATCCCCAAAGTAATCCCGTTGCCCGCTCTGTCCCCAGAACCGCTGTTATCAATCCCCAAACTAATCCCACTGCCCCGCTCTATCCCCAGAGAACTGTTATCAATCCCCAAAGTAATCCTGTTGCCCTGCTCTATCCCCAGAGAACTGTTATCAATCCCCAAAGTAATCCCACCCCCCGCTCTATCCCCAGAGCACTGTTATCAATCCCCAAACTAATCCCACGGCCCTGCTCTATCCCCAGAGAACTGTTATCAATCCCCAAAGTATCCCGTTGCCTCGCTCTATCCCCAGAGAACTGTTATCAATCCCCAAAGTAATCCCGTTGCCCCGCTCTATCCCCTGAGCACTGGTATCAATCCCCAAACTAATCCCACTGCCCCGCTCTATCCCCAGAGCACTGTTATCAATCCCCAAACTAATCCCACTGCCCCGCTCTATCCCCAGAGCACTGTTATCAATCCCCAAACTAATCCCACTGCCCCGCTCTATCCCCAGAGCACTGTTATCAATCCCCAAGATAATCCCACTGCCCCGCTCTATCCCCAGAGCACTGTTATCAATCCCCAAACTAATCCCACTGCCCCGCTCTATCCCCAGAGCACTGTTATCAATCCCCAAACTAATCCCACTGCCCCGCTCTATCCCCAGAGAACTGTTATCAATCCCCAAAGTAATCCCGTTGCCCGCTCTATCCCCAGAACGCTGTTATCAATTCCCCAACTAATCCCACTGCCCCGCTCTATCCCCAGAGCACTGTTATCAATCCCCAAACTAATCCCACTGCCCCGCTCTATCCCCAGAGAACTGTTATCAATCCCCAAAGTAATCCCACTGCCCCGCTCTATCCTCAGAGCACTGTTATCAATCCCCAAAGTAATCCCACTGCTCCGCTCTATCCCCAGAGAACTGTTATCAATCCCCAAAGTAATCCCGTTGCCCCGCTCTATCCCCAGAGAGCTGTTATCAATCCCCAAAGTAATCCCACTGCCCCTCTCTATCCCCAGAGCACTGTTATCAATCCCCAAAGTAATCCCACTGCCCCGCTCTATCCCCAGAACGCTGTTATCAATCCCCAAACTAATCCCACTGTCCCGCTCTATCCCCAGAACGCTGTTATCAATCCCCAAACTAATCCCACTGCCCCGCTCTATCCCCAGAGCACTGTTATCAATCCCCAAACTAATCCCACTGCCCCGCTCTATCCCCAGAGCACTGTTATCAATCCCGAAACTAATCCCGTTGTCCCGCTCTATCCCAGAGAACTGTTATCAATCCCCAAACTAATCCCACTGCCCCGCTGTATCCCCAGAGAACTGTTATCAATCCCCAAACTAATCCCACTGCCCCGCTCTATCCCCAGAGCACTGTTATCAATCCCCAAACTAATCCCACTGCCCCGCTCTATCCCCAGAACGCTGTTATCAATCCCCAAAGTAATCCCACTGTCCCGCTCTATCCCCAGAGCACTGTTATCAATCCCCAAAGTAATTCCGTTGCCCTGCTCTATCCCCAGAGCACTGTTATCAATCCCCAAACTAATCCCACTGCCCCGCTCTATCCCCAGAGCACTGTTATCAATCCCCAAACTAATCCCGTTGTCCCGCTCTATCCCAGAGAACTGTTATCAATCCCCAAACTAATCCCACTGCCCCGCTGTATCCCCAGAGCACTGTTATCAATCCCCAAAGTTATCCCGTTGCCCCGATCTATCCCCAGAGAACTGTTATCAATCCCCGAAGTAATCCCGTTGCCCTGGTCTATCCCCAGCGAACTGTTATCAATCCCCAAAGTAATCCCGCTGCCCCGCTCTATCCCCAGAGCACTGTTATCAATCCCCAAACTAATCCCACTGCTCCGCTCTATCCCCAGAGAACTGTTATCAATTCCCAAACTAATCCCACTCCCTCGCTCTATGCTCAAAACGCTGTTATCAATCCCCAAACTAATCCCACTGCTCCGCTCTATCCCCAGAGAACTGTTATCAATCCCCAAAGTAATCCCGTTGCCCGCTCTATCCCCAGAGCATTGTTGTCAATCCCCAAACTAATCCCACTGCCCCGCTCTATCCCCAGAGAACTGTTATCAATCCCCAAAGTAATCCCGTTGCCCCACTCAATCCCCAGAGCACTGTTATCAATCCCCAAACTAATCCCACTGCCCCACTCTATCCCCAGAGCACTGTTATCAATCCCCAAAGTAATCCCGTTGCCCCGATCTATCCCCAGAGAACTGTTATCAATCCCCAAAGTAATCCCGTTGCCCTGGTCTATCCCCAGCGAACTGTTATCAATCCCCAAAGTAATCCCGCTGTCCCGCTCTATCCCCAGAGCACTGTTATCAATCCCCAAACTAATCCCACTGCTCCGCTCTATCCCCAGAGAACTGTTATCAATTCCCAAACTAATCCCACTCCCTCGCTCTATGCTCAAAACGCTGTTATCAATCCACAAACTAATCCCACTGCTCCGCTCTATCCCCAGAGAACTGTTATCAATCCCCAAAGTAATCCCGTTGCCCGCTCTTTCCCCAGAACGCTGTTATCAATCCCCAAACTAATCCCACTGCCCCTCTCTATCCCCAGAGCACTGTTATCAATCCCCAAACTAATCCCACTGCCCCGCTCTATCCCCAGAGAACTGTTATCAATCCCCAAACTAATCCCGTTGCCCCGCTCTATCCCCAGATAACTGTTATCAATCCCCAAAGTAATCCCACTGCCCTGCTCTATCCCCAGAGAGCTGTTATCAATCCCCAAACTAATCCCACTGCCCCTCTCTATCCCCAGAGCACTGTTATCAATCCCCAAAGTAATCCCACTGCCCCGCTCTATCCCCAGATAACTGTTATCAATCCCCAAAGTAATCCCACTGCCCTGCTCTAACCCCAGAGAACTGTTATCAATCCCCAAACTAATCCCACTGCCCTGCTCTATCCCCAGAGAACTGTTATCAATCCCCAAACTAATCCCACTGCCCCGCTCTATCCCCAGAACGCTGTTAACAATCTCCAAACTAATCCCACTGCCCCGCTCTATCCCCAGAGAACTGTTATCAATCCCCAAACTAATCCCACTGCCCCGCTACATCCCCAGAGCACTGTTATCAATCCACAAACTAATCCCACTGCTCCGCTCTATCCCCAGAGAACTGTTATCAATCCCCAAAGTAATCCCGTTGCCCGCTCTATCCCCAGAACGCTGTTATCAATCCCCAAACTAATCCCACTGCCCCTCTCTATCCCCAGAGCACTGTTATCAATCCCCAAAATAATCCCACTGCCCGCTCTATCCCCAGAGCACTGTTGTCAATCCCCAAAATAATCCCACTGCCCCTCTCTATCCCCAGAGCACTGTTATCAATCCCCAAAATAATCCCACTGCCCCGCTCTATCCCCAGAGCACTGTTATCAATCCCCAAACTAATCCCACTGCCCGGCTCTATCCCCAGAGAACTGTTATCAATCCCCAAAATAATCCCACTGCCCCGCTCTATCCCCAGATAACTGTTATCAATCCCCAAAGTAATCCCGTTGCCCCGCTCTATCCCCAGAGAACTGTTATCAATCCCCAAAATAATCCCACTGCCCCGCTCTATCCCCAGAGCGCTGTTATCAATCCCCAAAGTAATCCCACTGCCCCGCTCTATCCCCAGAGAACTGTTATCAATCCCCAAAGTAATCCCGTTGCCCCGCTCTATCCCCAGAACGCTGTTATCAATCCCCAAACTAATCCCACTGCCCCGCTCTATCCCCAGAGAACTGTTATCAATCCCCAAACTAATCCCACTGCCCCGCTCTATCCCCAGAGCACTGTTATCAATCCCCAAAGTAATCCCACTGCCCCGCTACATCCCCAGAGCACTGTTATCAATCCCCAAACTAATCCCACTGCCCCGATCTATCCCCAGAGAACTGTTATCAATCCCCAAACTAATCCCACTGCCCCGCTCTAACCCCAGAGCACTATTATCAATCCCCAAACTAATCCCACTGCCCCGCTCTATCCCCAGAGAACTGTTATCAATCCCCAAAATAATCCCGTTGCCCGCTCTATCCCTAGAACGCTGTTATCAATCCCCAAAATAATCCCACTGCCCCGCTCTATCCCCAGAGCACTGTTATCAATCCCCAAACTAATCCCACTGCCCCGCTCTAACCCCAAAGAACTGTTATCAATCCCCAAAGTAATCACGTTGCCCCGCTCTATCCCCAGAGCACTGTTATCAATCCCCAAACTAATCCTGTTGCCCCGCTCT
Source organism: Scyliorhinus canicula (assembly GCF_902713615.1). Taxonomy (NCBI): domain Eukaryota; kingdom Metazoa; phylum Chordata; class Chondrichthyes; order Carcharhiniformes; family Scyliorhinidae; genus Scyliorhinus; species Scyliorhinus canicula. The sequence goes on along the minus strand of NC_052161.1, from coordinate 91,204,276 downwards.
ATCCCCAGAGCACTGTTATCAATCCCCAAACTAATCCCACTGCCCCGCTCTAACCCCAGAGAACTGTTATCAATCCCCAGAGTAATCCCGTTGCCCCGCTCTATCCCCAGAGCACTGTTATCAATCCCCAAACTAATCCCACTGCCCCGCTCTATCCCCAGAGAACTGTTATCAATCCCCAAAGTAATCCTGTTGCCCTGCTCTATCCCCAGAGAACTGTTATCAATCCCCAAACTAATCCCACTCCCCGCTCTATCCCCAGAGCACTGTTATCAATCCCCAAACTAATCCCACTACCCTGCTCTATCCCCAGAGAACTGTTATCAATCCCCAAAGTATCCCGTTGCCTCGCTCTATCCCCAGAGAACTGTTATCAATCCCCAAAGTAATCCCATTGCCCCGCTCTATCCCCTGAGCACTGTTATCAATCCCCAAACTATTCCCACTGCCCCGCTCTATCCCCAGAGCACTGTTATCAATCCCCAAACTAATCCCACTGCCCCGCTCTATCCCCAGAGCACTGTTATCAATCCCCAAACTAATCCCACTGCCCCGCTCTATCCCCAGAGCACTGTTATCAATCCCCAAACTAATCCCACTGCCCCGCTCTATCCCCAGAGCACTGTTATCAATCCCCAAACTAATCCCACTGCCCCGCTCTATCCCCAGAGCACTGTTATCAATCCCCAAACTAATCCCACTGCCCCGCTCTATCCCCAGAGAACTGTTATCAATCCCCAAAGTAATCCCGTTGCCCGCTCTATCCCCAGAACGCTGTTATCAATCCCCCAACTAATCCCACTGCCCCGCTCTATCCCCAGAGCACTGTTATCAATCCCCAAACTAATCCCACTGCCCCGCTCTATCCCCAGAGAATTGTTATCAATCCCCAAAGTAATCCCACTGCCCCGCTCTATCCTCAGAGCACTGTTATCAATCCCCAAAGTAATCCCACTGCTCCGCTCTATCCCCAGAGAACTGTTATCAATCCCCAAAGTAATCCCGTTGCCCCGCTCTATCCCCAGAGAGCTGTTATCAATCCCCAAAGTAATCCCACTGCCCCTCTCTATCCCCAGAGCACTGTTATCAATCCCCAAAGTAATCCCACTGCCCCGCTCTATCCCCAGAACGCTGTTATCAATCCCCAAACTAATCCCACTGTCCCGCTCTATCCCCAGAACGCTGTTATCAATCCCCAAACTAATCCCACTGCCCCGCTCTATCCCCAGAGCACTGTTATCAATCCCCAAACTAATCCCACTGCCCCGCTCTATCCCCAGAGCACTCTTATCAATCCCGAAACTAATCCCGTTGTCCCGCTCTATCCCAGAGAACTGTTATCAATCCCCAAACTAATCCCACTGCCCCGCTGTATCCCCAGAGAACTGTTATCAATCCCCAAACTAATCCCACTGCCCCGCTCTATCCCCAGAGCACTGTTATCAATCCCCAAACTAATCCCACTGCCCCGCTCTATCCCCAGAGCACTGTTATCAATCCCCAAACTAATCCCACTGCCCCGCTCTATCCCCAGAGCACTGTTATCAATCCCCAAACTAATCCCACTGCCCCGCTCTATCCCCAGAGCACTGTTATCAATCCCCAAACTAATCCCACTGCCCCGCTCTATCCCCAGAGAACTGTTATCAATCCCCAAAGTAATCCCGTTGCCCGCTCTATCCCCAGAACGCTGTTATCAATCCCCCAACTAATCCCACTGCCCCGCTCTATCCCCAGAGCACTGTTATCAATCCCCAAACTAATCCCACTGCCCCGCTCTATCCCCAGAGAACTGTTATCAATCCCCAAAGTAATCCCACTGCCCCGCTCTATCCTCAGAGCACTGTTATCAATCCCCAAAGTAATCCCACTGCTCCGCTCTATCCCCAGAGAACTGTTATCAATCCCCAAAGTAATCCCGTTGCCCCGCTCTATCCCCAGAGAGCTGTTATCAATCCCCAAAGTAATCCCACTGCCCCTCTCTATCCCCAGAGCACTGTTATCAATCCCCAAAGTAATCCCACTGCCCCGCTCTATCCCCAGAACGCTGTTATCAATCCCCAAACTAATCCCACTGTCCCGCTCTATCCCCAGAACGCTGTTATCAATCCCCAAACTAATCCCACTGCCCCGCTCTATCCCCAGAGCACTGTTATCAATCCCGAAACTAATCCCGTTGTCCCGCTCTATCCCAGAGAACTGTTATCAATCCCCAAACTAATCCCACTGCCCCGCTCTATTCCCAGAGAACTGTTATCAATCCCCAAACTAATCCCACTGCCCGCTCTATCCCCAGAACGCTGTTATCAATCCCCAAAGTAATCCCACTCCCCGCTCTATCCCCAGAGCACTGTTATCAATCCCCAAAGTAATCCCGTTGCCCTGCTCTATCCCCAGAGCACTGTTATCAATCCCCAAAGTAATCCCGTTGCCCTGCTCTATCCCCAGAGCACTGTTATCAATCCGCAAAATAATCCCACTGCCCCGCTCTATCTTCAGAACGCTGTTATCAATCCCCAAACTAATCCCACTGCACCGCTCTATCCCCAGAGAACTGTTATCAATCCCCAAACTAATCCCACTGCCCCGCTCTATCCCCAGAACGCTGTTATCAATCCCCAAAGTAATCCCACTGCCCCGCTCTATCCCCAGAGCACTATTATCAATCCCCAAACTAATCCCACTGCCCCGCTCTATCCCCAGAATGCTGTTATCAATCCCCAAACTAATCCTATTGCCCCGCTCTATCCCCAGAGATCAGTGCACCACAGAATGTTTAGTTTGTGACTAGTTAAGATTGATTAAATTACAATAATGTGGGCAGAAAACAATACTAATACTACAAATAGACTGCCAACTGTTACCAACTAGAATATGGGAGCTAATACTAAACACGACTATCTCCGAATGCTCCTCACACAGACTCCCGAGGCTGCAGTGTGATGTGGTGTAGTTCTACTGCCACCTGCTGGTTGGTGTTCTAACATATCAACATTGAGAATTTCTTATCCATATCATTATAGTAGTCATTTAACAATCCCCAAACTAATCCCACAGCCCCACTCTCACCCCATAATCCTGCATTAATCCCAAATGAATTCCATAGCCACGCTCTCGCACCATAACCCTGTATCAATCCCCAAATTAATCCCACAGCCCCACTTTCTCTGCATAGCCCTCTAACAATCCCAAACTAATCCCACTGCCCTGCTCTTGCACCATAAACCCTGTATCACTCCTCAAATTAATCATACTTACCTACTCTTGCCCCATAACCCTCTACAAATCTCTAGCTAATACAATTGCTGCCCTCCCTCTCCATAGCCCTGTATCAGTCCCCAAAATAATCCCACTGCCTGCACTCTCCCCATAGTCCTACATAAATTCCCAAACTAATCGGACTGCATCACTCTCTCCCCATTGCTATACTGTATAATAATTCCCAAACCAAAAGCACGGCCCCCACTCTCACCCACAGCCCTGTATCATTCCCAAACTAATCCCACTGGCCCACTGTCTCTCCATAGCCATACATCAATCCCATATTAACCACACTGACCTGCTGACTCCCCATAGCCCTGTATCGATCCCAAACTAAATGCACTGCCCCACTAACTCCTTAAAACCCTGCGGCAATCCCAAAACAAATCCCATTGTTCCATTCTGACCCCATTGCCATGTATCAATCCCAAACTAATCCCACACTCCCACTCTCTCCCCATAGCTCTGTATCAATCCCAAAACTAATCCCACTGCCCCACTTGCTCCTCGTAGCTCCCTATCAATCAAAACACTTATCCCACTGCCTCACTCTCTTCCCAAGGCCCTGTATCAATTTCAAACTAATCCCACTGCCCCCACACTCTCCCCATAGCCCTGTATCAGTCCCAAACTACACCCACTGCCCCACAGTGCCCCCGTAGCCCTGTATCATTCCCAAATTTATCCTACTACCAGGCTCACTTCCCATAACCATGTATCAATCTCAAACTAATCTACTTCCCCTCTCTTTCTTTATAACCCTATACCAATCCGAAACAAAGCCCACTGCCATGCTCTCACGCCATAGCCCTGTATCAATCCCCAAACTAATCCCACTGTCCCGTGCTCTCCCCATAGCCTATATCAGTCCCGAAGCTAATTACATTGTCCCTCTCTCCACATACCCCTGTATCAATCACAAGCTAAATCCACGACCCTGTTCTCTCCCCGTGGCACTGTATGAACACCAAAAAGTAATACCACTGCCCCACTCTCTCCCCATAGCCATATAGTAATCCCCAAACTAATCCCACAGCCCCACTCTCTCCCCATTGCCCTGCATCAATCCCAAACTAATTCTACTGTCCCGCTCTGTCCACATAGTCCTGTATCCATTCACAAACTAATCCCACTGCCCTGTTCTATCCCCAAAGCCCTGTATCAATACCCAATCTAATCCCACTGCCTTGTACTCTCCCCATATCTTTGTATCAATCCCATACTAATCAGGCCAGGAGAGCTCCAAAGCGTGGTCTGCTCCTCTTGCTCCATGTGGCAGGCTGGGGACAGTTCCAGTCCCCAGGGTCAGCATGTGTGCATGAAGTGTCTCCAGCTGCAGCCCCTGGAAGCTTGAGTTTCAGAACTGGAGCAGCGACTGGAGACATTGTGGAGCATCCGCGAGGCAGAATATCGTGGATAGCATGTATAATAATAATCATCACTTATTCTCACAAGTAGGCTTCAATGAAGTTACACATTCCGGCGCCTCATCGGGGAAACTGGTACGGGAATTGAACCCGCGCTGCTGGCATTGTTCTGCATTACAAGCCAGCGGTTTAGCCCACTGTGCTAAACCAGAGGCGGTCACGCTGCAGGCTCAGACTCCACAGGCAGGACCGTCAGACAGAGCAAGGGAGATAGGCAGGTAGTTCAGGAATCTCCTGTGACCATTCCCCTGCAAAACAGATATACCGTTTTGGATACTGTTCCGGGGGAATGGCCCCTCAGGGGAAAACAGCAGCAGCCAAACTCGTTAACCACGATTGGTTCTGCTGCAGAGGGGAGGGGTAATAAGTGTGCCAGTGCAATAGTTATAGGGGATTCAATTGTAAGGGGAATAGGCAGTCGTTTCTATGGCCGCAAACGAGACTCCAGGATGGTATGTTGCCTCCCTGGTGCTAGGGTCAAGGATGTCTCAGAGCAGGTAAAGGGCATTCTGGAGGAGGGGAGGCTGAACAGCCAGTGGTCGTGATGCACATTGGTATAAACGATATAGGTGAAAATAAGGGATGAGGTCCTAAAAGTAGACTGCAGGGAGCTCGGAAGAAAGTTAAGAAATCGGACCTCCAAGGTAGTAATCTCAGGATCACTGCCATGTGCCATGTGCTAGTCAGAGTAGACGGTCAATCGAATAAATACATGGCTGAAGAGATGGTGTCAGGGGGAGAGTTTCAGATTCCTGGGGTATTGGGACTGGTCCTGGGGGAGGTGGGACCTGTATAAACTGGACGGGTTACACCTGGGTAGGACAGGGGCTGATGTCCCAGGGCGAGTGTTCACTAGAACGGTTGAGGAGGGTTTAAACTAATATGCCAGGGGGGTGAAAACCTATGTGAGGGGTCAGAGAAGGAGGGAGCAATGACAAAAATGAAAGGTAGAAAGGGGAATAATAAAAGTGATAACTGGAGAAACCAAGGACAAAATTCAAACAGGGGTGCAGTGAAAAATATTGGGACCAAGGCAAACAATGTGAAAAAGACAAGAATAAAAACTTTGTGCCTTAATGTCAGAGCATTTGCAATAAAGTGGATGAACTAATCGCACAGATAGATATAAATGGGTCCGATATAATTGGGATTAAGGAGACTTTTTTTTTAAAGCATTTTATTCAAACTTGTATCAAAGTAGGTTACAGCAAACAAACACCCCGGGAAACATTCTTCCCAACAATCAACTATAATGTTTGTACAGATTTTTCTCCTTTTCCATTCCCCACCCTCCCCATCATCCACCCCCTCCACCCCCCTGCGACGAACAGCTCTTCAAACACAGTCACAAACCTTTTTTCAAACTCCCCTGCTGAGCCCCTTAACTCATACTTTATCTTCTCTGACCGCAGAAAGTCGCACTGGTCACCCAACCATGCTGCTACCCCCGGTGGCGTTGCCGACCGACACTCCAGCAAAATTTGTCGCCGTGCAATCAGAGAGGCGAAGGCCAAGACATCGGCCTTCCTCCACTCCATGAGCTCCGGCTTCTCTGAAACCCCAAATATCGCCACCAAAGGGTCCGGGTCCACTCCCTCCTCCACTATCCTGGCTAAGACTGCAAACACTCCCGCCCAGAATCTTCCCAATTTTTCACAACCCCAAAACATATGCGCAATATTCACTGACCCCGCCCACACCTCTCACACTCATCTGCTACCCCTGAAAGAACCCACTCATTCTTGCCCGAGTCATACCCACCCTGTGCACCACCTTAATCTATGTGCAGATTAAAATTCTGTATCACCACTGTATCAGGCTCATTCTTGCACAAGAGGAGGTCCCGTTTATCCTTCTCAGTGCCTCAATCCATACTCCCCAATTGATCTCCATTCCCAACTCAACTTCCCATTTTTCCTTGATTTTCATCACCCGCTTGCCGGGGATTAAGGAGACATGGCTGCAGGATGACCAGGGTTGCAAACAGAATGTCCCAGGGTATTCAATATTTAGGACGGACAGACATAAAAGAAAAGATGGTGGCGTGGCATTGCTGGTTAACAAGGAAATTAACACGTAAATTAGAAAGGATATTAGCTCTGACAATGTGGAGCCTGTATGGATAGAGTTGAGAAATACCAAGGGGCAAAAAACATTAGTGGGTGTCATATAAAGACCCCCAAACTGCAGTGGTGATGTTGGGAATGCCATTAAACAGGAAATTAGAGATTCATGTGATGAGGGAATAACTGGAATGAGGGAATTTTAATCTGCACATAGATTGGGCAAATCAAATGAACCACAGCAGGGTAGAGGAGGAATTCCTGGAGTGTATTTGGGATGGTTTTCTTGACCAATGTGTGGAGGAACCAACTAGAGAGCAGGCCATCTTCGACTGGGTACTGTGTAATGAGAAGGGAATCATTGCCAGTCTGGCTGTGCGAGATCCCTTAAGGATGAGCGAATATAACATGGTACAATTTTTATCAAGGTGGAGTGTGAAGTAGTTGATTCGGAAACTAGGGTGCTGAATCTTAATAAAGGGGACTATGAAGGTATGAGGTGTGAGTTGGCCTTGATAAATTGAGGAGAGTTACTTAAATGGGTGACAGTGGATAGACAATGACAAACATTCAAGGAACGCATGGAGGAACTACAGCAACTCTTCATTCCTGTCTGGCACAAAAGCAAAATGGGTAAGAGGGCCAATCCATCTTAGAAACAAAATTAGAGATAGCATCCGATCCCAGGAAGAAGCATATAGATTGGCCAAAAAATAATAGGTCTGAGGATTGGGAGTAGTTTATAATTCAGCAAAAAAAAGGACCAAGGGATTGATTAAGAAGGGGAAAGTACAGTACGAAAGTAAGCTTGCAGGGAACATAAAGACTGACACTATGAGTTTCTATAAGTATGTGCAGAGAAAGAGATCGGTGAAGACGAATGTAGGTCCCCTACAGACAGAAACAGGGGAATGCATAATAGGGGACAAAGAAATGGCTGAGCAACTGAATACATACTTTGGCTCTATCTTCACAAACGAGGACATAAATCTGATACCAGAAATTTTGGAGAATGCAAGATTTAGTGAGAGGGAAGAATTGAGGGAGATCAACATCAGTAGAGAAATGGTGCTGGGAAAATTGATGGGATTGAAGGCTGATAAATCCCCAGGGCATGATGTTCTACATCCCAGAGAATTTAAGGAAGTGGCTCTCGAAATAGTGGATGCATTGGTGGTCATCTTCCAGGATTCCATAGACTCTGGAGCAGCCCCTGCAGATTGGATGGTAGCTAATGTTACTCCAATATTAAAAAAGGGAGGTAGAGAGAAAACAAGGAATTATAGACCAGTAAGCCTAATGTCGGTAGTGGGGAAAATTCTCAAAACCATTATCAAGGACCATTATAGAAAACAGTGGCGGGATCAGAAATAATCAGCATGGCTTTATCAAGGGGAAATCATGCTTGACAAATCTATTTAAATTCTTTGAAGATGTTGTGGTGATCCTCGCCTGTGTGTGTACAAATACCACCAGGGGGCAGCGCGGGGACAAATAGGAGGAACGCCGAAGCTCCGCCTTCGGCCAGTTGGAGCTAGAGGGTGGAAGAGACAAGAGGTGGAACTCAACTGTGGAGATGCAAGTCTTTTGGGCCTAGTTGCAGACAAGTAAAGCAGTATATTTTCAAGTACCACTGTAGTTTATTGTGGGGCACAATAAAGCATCAGTTAACCTAGAGACGACTTCGAGCATTCTTTTAAGAAGTCAAACATGGTACAGGAATGGCTTCTCTGAACAAAAGGAACCAGCAAACAAAAAAAAAAAGCAACAACAATAGGCAGGCCACCAGACTCTGCAGCCTCTCAACTACAGACGACCTTCTGCAATGATGGAACACACGCTACTTACAGGGCCAATGCGCACTACAGGTAATCTACATTCCAACTGGAAAATGTTTAAACAACAGTTTGAGATGCATTTGTTAGCTCTGGACTTACATACAGCCGCTGATGACAGAAAAATTGCAAATTTGGTCAAAATAGGTGGCCAGCAGGTGTTAGACACATATAACTCTTTCACATTTGCTGATGCTGCAGACAAAACTAAGTATAACGTGGTAATTGCGAAATTTGATGAACACTGGAAGTCTCAATCCAGTGAGATCCTTGAAAGGTACACCCTGCGTAACAGACTCCAAAATCACGGGGAGACTATCTCCCACTTTGTGACAGACCTACGCTTGCTGGCACAAGGCTGCAACTTTGGTGATTTGGCAAACTCACTCATTAGAGATCAGCTAATCTTTGGTCTTGCTGATACAAATCTGAGAGATTCTCTGTTACTACAAAGCGATTTAACACTCAAAACTACCTTAGATAAATGTTTGTTACATGAGCAGAAAAAGCAGCAGGTACACGAGTTGTTTGAAAAGCATTCATTGAAAGACACTCACCACGAGGCAGATATAAAGATGGTGGCTTCCCCTCACAGGTCGTCTCTTCCGTTCTCCAGGCCGTCTCTTCCGTTCTCCGGCCCGTCTGCGCATGCGCACCGTCCTGAAAGACGCGATCCCGGAAGTGATCGACACGCGCATGCGCACTACTCGCAATACCGGCCTTGGAATGAAAACCGCACTGCGCATGCGCGAACGCAACATGCGCATGACGTCATGACGTGTTATTGTTGCGGCTCCTCCCACTTAAAAGGGCAATGTCCAGCTCAAGGAAAAAAGTGCAGAAAGTGTTTAAAAATGAATCACTTCGCCTCCCAATGTCAGTCTACAGCAAAATTTCACTCCTCAATGCCACGGCACGGGAACATGAAGGTCCGCACAGTTGATGTCATGAACACTCAGGCACCCGGTGACAATTATTCCGACCATGAGGAATTCAACTCCTGGGAGCACAAGTACAGCATTGGAATTATTAATGCCACAGCGGAACCACAGGACCTGACGACAAAACCTCGTCACGTGCATGCCATCAATTCGGCAAGCGAATGGACTGCCATGGTGCACGTAAATAACTTCCCCATCACCTTCAAACTGGACACGGGAGCCTCAGCAAACTTGCTGACGAGCAAAGATCTCGCATCCGTCCCAGGGACGCACGAGGTGTTACCTGCAGCATGCAAGCTCACTGACTACAACGGCAACCAGATCGTCTCAAAGGGATCATGCCACCTACGAGTTGCCAACCAAACAGTCATGACAGAACTCCGCTTTGAAATTGTAGAGGACAAAAAGTCCTCACTGCTCGGTGCTCAAGCCTGCAAGGATTTGCGGCTGATTCAGCGGATTTTCATGAACACGGCTGCAGCATCACGAATTGCCGAGGACATACAACTGCTACTCAGCGACTACCCTGACGTCTTCTCGGGCATCGGCACACTGCCCTATACGTACAAGATCCTGCTCAAACAGAATGCCATACCGGTCATTCATGCCCCACGGAGGGTGCCGGCTCCATTGCGGGACAAGTTAAAAGCCGAACTTCAGCGTCTCCAAACTCGAGGTGTCATCTCAAGCGTCACACAGCCGACTGACTGGGTCAGCTCGCTGGTGTGCGTCAAGAAGCCGTCGGGTGCACTCCGGATCTGTCTAGATCCCAAGGACCTCAATAAGAACATTCGCAGGGAACACTACCCTATTCCCAAGCGCGAGGAGATCACGAGCGAAATGGCACAAGCTCGAATCTTCACCAAACTGGATGCATCACAGAGGTTCTGGCAAATGCAGCTCGATGAGTCCAGCCGCCTGCTGTGCACCTTCAACACGCCGTTTGGAAGGTACTGCTATAATCGGATGCCCTTCGGCATCATATCGGCATCCGAAATATTTCACAGGGTTATGGAGCAGATGGTAGAAGGCATCGAAGGCGTCCGTGTCTATGTGGATGACATCATAATATGGTCCACGACAGAGGAAGACCATATTGCGAGGGTGAAGCAAGTCTTCCAGCGGATCCACCAGTATGGACTGAAGCTCAACCAAGCCAAGTGCACTTTCGCACAGTCCTCTCTGACCTTCCTGGGCGACACTATATCCGAGCATGGGGTGACGCCGGACGCTGAGAAGATCGCTGCGATTCAGGGCATGCAGCGACCACAGGACAAGAAAGCGGTTTTAAGGTTCCTCGGATTCGTCAACTTCCTTGGTAAATTCATATCGAACTTGGCAGCACGGACAACGGCGTTGAGGAACGTGACAAGGAAGGACACGGAGTTTGCCTGGACCCAAGCTCACCAAGATGAATGGGATGATCTGAGACACCAGTTGATGGCAGCTCCAACGCTCGCATTTTTTGACCCGGCAAAACCTACCAAGATCTCCACTGACGCCAGTCAATGTGGAATTGGTGCTGTGCTCCTACAACAGAACGACCAGTCGGACTGGGTCCCAGTGGCTTACGCCTCACGGGCGATGACTGTCACAGAGTGCAGGTATGCACAGATAGAAAAGGAGTGCCTAGGGCTAATCACAGGGGTGACCAAATTCCACCACTATGTGTACGGTCTCCCCACTTTTCTCGTGGAAACGGATCATAGGCCGCTGGTCAATATCATCGACAAGGACCTAAATGATATGACACCGCGCCTACAACGCATGATGATGAAGTTGCGAAGGTACGACTTCACGCTGGTCTACACCCCTGGTAAGGACCTTGTGATAGCTGACACACTATCACGAGCCATGGACGCTGACAACCCGCCACCGGCTTCCATCAATGATGTGGAAGCTCATGCACAGTGGTGCAAGGAGACGCTCCCGGCAACGGACGAAAGGCTACAGCAAATTCGTCAGGCAACACAGGAGGACGCTACCCTCCTCCAAGTCTTACACAACCTGCAACATGGCTGGCCAAAGGGGCGGTGCCCACAGTTCCAAAATGTTAGGACTGAACTATCCGTGGTCGATGGCATCATACTGCGAAACGACAGGATCGTCATTCCTACGGCTCTCCGGGCGGACATCCTTCACAGGATTCATGAGGGGCACCTTGGTGCCGAAAAGTGCAAAAGGAGAGCGCGACAGTCTGTTTACTGGCCAGGGATTAACGAGGACATTACAAACATGGTGCTCACTTGTGACACGTGCCAAAGACATCGACCGGCGCAATGCAAGGAGCCACTGCAGCAGCATGAGATGGCCACGTTACCATGGGACAAAGTGGGCATTGACTTGTTCCACTCCATGGGCCGCAACTATGTTCTGATCATTGACTATTATTCCAACTTTCCGGAAGTCCTGCAGCTCCCGGATCTCACAGCCGCAGCCGTCATCAAGGCCTGCAGAGAAACTTTCTCCAGGCATGGCATCCCACGGGCGGTCATGTCCGACAATGGTCCTTGCTTTGCCAGCTGGGAGTGGACGGACTTCGCCAAGCACTACAATTTCCAGCATATAACGTCGAGTCCACACTTTCCGCAATCAAATGGCAGGGTGGAGAAAGGTGTCCACATAGTTAAACAACTCATCAGCAAGGCTGAGGACTCGAAATCCGACGTACACTTGGCCCTCTTGTCGTACCGATCGTCACCTTTGAGCTCGGGACTATCACCAGCTCAGATGCTTTTCAACAGGGACGTACGGACAACATTACCAGCGCTACAATTCACCAATCCTGATCACTCGCCTGTCCTGGATAAAATGCGTCACCAACGTCAAGTGCAAAAGCAGCACTATGACCAGCAGGCCAAGGTACTGCAGCCGTTGGCCAGCAACGACACGGTGAGGTTGCGAAACCCGGCTGGAGGATGGTCCAAAATGGCCGTGGTCCTTCGCCAAACATCGCCGCGGTCCTACATCGTTCGGTTGGACGCTGGCACAATGGTTCGACGAAATCGGAGAGACCTTCTTAAAGTCACACCTCGACCACGGGTCTTTCCGACTCTTGATCGGCAGGACACGCTGGACCTACAGGACGCTGTCATACATCATCCTGACACTCCAGCAGCAGATGTCCACATGGACACAGACGACCCTGGATCTCCATGCCCACTCAGGAGGTCCACTCGGATCAGACGTGCACCTGACCGTCTGAACCTGTAAACATGGACTGACACATGCATGGCCCTGCCCTGTTGTATATATATATGTATATAAACCTAACTGTTACATTTGTGTTTTGTTACAGCTCTGCAGCTAAGAAAAAAAAAAAAAAGTGAAAAAGGGGGATGTGGTGATCCTCGCCTGTGTGTGTACAAGTACCATCAGGGGGCAGCGCGGGGACAAATAGGAGGAACGCCGAAGCTCCGCCTTCGGCCAGTTGGAGCTAGAGGGTGGAAGAGACAAGAGGTGGAACTCAACTGTGGAGATGCAAGTCTTTTGGGCCTAGTTGCAGACAAGTAAAGCAGTATATTTTCAAGTACCACTGTAGTTTATTGTGGGGCACAATAAAGCATCAGTTAACCTAGAGACGACTTCGAGCATTCTTTTAAGAAGTCAAACAGATGTAACCAGTAGAAGTAACAAAGGGGAGTAAATCGAAGCGGTATATTTGGATTTTCAGAAAGCACCTAACAAAGTTCCGAGATTATCATGCAAGATTAAAACGCATGGAATTGGGGGAAGTGTTTTGAGGTGGATAGAAAACTGGTTGGCAGAAAGGAAACAAAGAGAAAGATTTAACAGGTCATTTTTCAAATTGGCAGGCAGAAACTAGTGGGGTACCACAGGGATCGGTGCTGGGACCCCAGCTGTCTGTGCAGAGTCTGGACGTCCTCCCCTTGTGTGCGTGGGTTTCCTCCGGGTGCTCCGGTTTCCTCCCACAGTCCAAAGATGTGCGGGTTAGGTGGATTGGCCATGCTAAATTGCCCGTAGTGTCCTAAAAAAAGTAAGGTTAAAGGGGGGGTTGTTGGGTTATGGGTATAGGGTGGATACGTGGGTTTGAGTAGGGTGATCATGGCTCGGCACAACATCGAGGGCCGAAGGGTCTGTTCTGTGCTGTACTGTTCTATGTTCTATGTTCTATTCACAATATATATTAATGATTTGGCGCAAAATGTAACATCTCAAAGTTTGCAGATGATACCTAGTTGGGTGGGAGGGTGAACTGTGAGGAGGATGCAGGGATCCTACAGCATGAACTGGACAGGTTGGGTGAGTGATAAATGTGAGGTTATTCACTTTGGAAGCAAAAACAGGAAGGCAGATTACGACCTAAATGTCTGTATATTGGGAGAGGGGAGTGTGCAGCGGGACCTGGGTGTCCTTGTGCACCAGTCGCTGAAGGTAAACATATACGTGGAGGAGGCTGTAAAAAAGGCAAATGGTAGGTTAGCTTTCATTGCGAAAGGTTTTGAGGATAGAAACAGGGATGTGTTGCTGCAATTGTAGAGGGCCTTGGTGAGGCCACACCTGGAGTATTGGTTGCCTTCTCTGAGGAAGAATGTTCTTGCTCTCGAGGGAGTGCAGCGAAGGTTTACCAGGCTGATTCCAGGGATGGCGAGACTGATGTATGAGGAAAGATTGACGAGGTTAGGATTGCTTTCGCTGGAGTTCAGACGAATGAGGAGGGATCTCATAGAGACTTATAAAATTCTAACAGGAGGCAGCAGAGGTAGCACAGTGGTTAGCACAGTTGTGTCACAGCGCCAGGGTCCCAGGTTTGATTCCCGGCTTGGGTCACTGACTGTGCGGAGTCTGCGCGTTCTCCCCGTGTCTGCGTGGGTTTCCTCCGGGAGCTCCGGTTTACTCCCACGATCCAAAGATGTGCAGGTTAGATGGACTGGCCATGCTAAATTGCCCTTAGTGTCCAAAAGGTTAGGTGGGGTTGCTGTGTTAAGGGTGGAGGTGTGGAGCTTAAGTGGGGCGCTCTTTCCAAAGGGCCATTCCAGACTCGATGGGGCGAATGGCCTCCTTCTGTACTGTAAATTCTGTGTTCCATGTTCTATGACTAGACATAGTAGATGCAGGGAAGATGTTCCCAATGGTGGGTGTGTCCAGAACCAGGGGTCATAGTCTGAGGATTCGAGGTTGACCATTTAGAACAGAGATAAGGAGATATTTATTTACCAAAAGAGTGGTGAGCCTGTGGAATCATTTCCACATGAAGTAGTTGAGGCCAAGACATTGAATACATTCAATGGCAAGTTGGGGCAAATGGGACCAAGTGTTCTGGGGACAAAGCAGGATTAGGCTATTCAGTTGGACGATCAGTAATGATCATAATGAATGGCAGAGCAGGCTCGAAGGGCTGAATGGCGTCCTCCTGCTCCTATCTTCTATGTTTCTAATCCAACTGCCCCGCTCATTCCCCATAGCCCTGCATTGATCACAAACTAATTCCACTGCCCCACTCTCTCCCCATAGCCCTGTATCAATCCCAAATTTATCTCACTGTCTCACGCTCTCCCCATAGCCCTGGATCAATCCCAAACTAATTTCACTGTCCCGGTCTCTCCCCATAGCCTGTATCAGACCCAGAGCTAATCCCATTATCCCACTCTCTCCCCATACCCTTGTATCAATTACAAACGAAACCCATTGCCCTGTTCTCTCCCCATATCCCTGTGTTAATCCCATACTAATCCCACTGTCCCACTCTCTCCCCATATCCCAGTGTTAATGGCATACGAATCCCACTGTCTCGCTCCAATACTAGGGCCCTGTATCAATCCCAAACTAATCCCACTTCCCCTTTCTCTCCCCATAGGCCTGTACCAATAACAAATGAATGCCGCTGTCCTGCACTCTGTGCATAGTCCTTTATTAATCCCCAACTAATCCAATTTCCCCTTTCTCTCCCCATAGCTCTCCAAACAATTTGTACTGCCCCACATTCTCCCGCAACCATGTAGCAATCCCCAAACTAATCCCACAGTCACTCTCTCCCCATAGCCTTGCATCAATACCAAAATAATTCCACTGCCTCACTCTCTACTCATAGCGCTGTATGAATCCCCAAACTAATCCTACTGCCATGCTTTCTCCCCACAGCTCTGTATCCATCCCAAACTAGTCCCACTGCCCCTCTTGTAGTGATCTCTGTAGGTGCATGTTCACAAGGGGTTAATGGGTAAATAGCAGCACCACTTGATCACTGGAGGGCCGGGCCAACAGGGGTATAAAAAGCAGCCACACTGGGTCTCTCTCTCTTGGGTGTACTGTGAACAGGGTAATATCAGAATAGTTTAGATAGTTAGTGGAGTTATGTTTAGTTATTGTTGTTAAATCTTGTTAACCTTATCCCTAGTTTCCAAGTTAAGGTAAAGAACTCATGCACTTATTGTTATAGTTACTCAATAAATCTTTGTTGTTACTGAACGAGTTTGAGTCTTCTTCAACAAGATTCAGAGGACCTCACTATCAACCAAGGATTGAGTAACACGTGTTATCGACCACGCAAGTAATACAACATGGTACCAACGAGTGTTGGCCTTAACAACAAAAACAGAAACTAGCTAGATTAGGTTTGACAATAAAAAAGAAAAAAAAAGAAGAGACAAGAAAATAATTCAGAAAAGATATTCGGCCGAGGAAGGCATCGTAATACTCGGCTCTCTTGGGCACAAACTGATAAGATGGAGTCACCTCCAGCTCCAGAACACCTCAGAACCTCTGGTAATCTCCAGTATAATTGGAAAATTTTCCTTCAACAATTTAATCTATTTCTGGAAATTAAGGAAATGATCGCTGCGCCAGATTCCAAAAGAATAGCATACCTCTTAGCTGCGGCAGGGAAACCGGCCATGGAGATATATAACTCATTTAACTATGCAGAAGGGGAGGACAAGGATAAGTGGGACGTAATCCTAAAAAAGTTCGACACCCACTGCAAATCGGAGGTTAATGAGATATTTGAACACTTTAAATTCACCAGGGGTATACAGAGACCAGGAGAATCGTTCAGCAGTTTTGTCACTGACTTAAGGCTGCTGGCCCAATCCTGTAATTATGAAAACCTCCGTGACTCCCTCATCAGAGACCAAATTGTCAGTGGCATCTCTGATGAGGGACTCAGAAAATCTCTCCTGAAGCACAAAAACCTTACTCTTGAAATGGCCGTACAAAAATGCTCTGCTCACGAAATCGCTGAAGCACAATATCAACAATTTACTCACCGGGAACAAGGCCTCCACCACGAGGTTGGATCTGTCAAAATGGTGGCCCAGGCATCTAGAAGGCTCTTCTCCACCAGCAATCCCGCGGGCGCGAATCTGGAAGTGGCCCAGACACATGCGCCGTTCGCACGGAGACTGGAACCAGCTGACAACACTACTGCGCATGCGCGAGCGTGGCGGGACAGCATCATGATGTGTCCTAACTGCGGAAACTCCCACTTAAAAGGGCAATGTCCAGCTTTAGGCAAACAGTGCCTGAGATGTGGAAGATACAACCACTATGCATTCAAATGTCGAGCTGTGCTATATATGACTTCCACGGGACAAAATCTAAGGCCCTGCGACATGAGGAACGTGGCATCTATGGAAGGCAAACAAATATACAGTGATTACCTGTCAGAAAATGACGATCTAGCCTATGACGACTCATACGGCGTGGACACAGTTGTAGCAACTGAGGAACCTTACATAACAGTCACCACTCCTCATCCGAAATGCCCGAGGGTAAACAACAAGGGTTTTAAAGTTACAAAACAGAAAATTATTTTCCCCAACGACAGAATGAACCCCGAGTCTCCACTCACAGTTAAAGTTCACTGCTGCAGCACCCTGGAACATGCTGTTTGCAACACCCAAAGTGAAGAGCACAATGACAAATCCATAGCAAAAGATTTGTTCATTGACGATGATTGCTCAGGAGATGAGTTCCTCATTGGACAAATGGAGCACCATGACACATCCTTGACAAGAAGCGATGATTTGCTCAGCCATGGATCAGTTCTCCGGTTCTGATGGTCGTTGCAGCAGCAACATGGGTGCCAAGTTCAATATGCGTCTCATGGTGGAGGAATCCAGTACCATGACGACATGGCAGCTCGTCGATACAATGGATGACAGCCACATGTCAAATATCCTAGAAGAAGGCGACGCCACGCAGAGAGCACAGATCGACTCCACTGAGGTAGTGACACCAGCCTCCATAGCGAGCTTGTTGGCAGGCTCCAGAATGGACGCAATCAAAGACTCCGGAGCGACAGCCGTGAGCGAGGAAGACTATGATGGTCTATCTGCCTTATATGAGCAGCCAGCAGCAGACTATGAAAGTCTACCCAGCCCACGTCACCACCGAGAAGATGTTAAATGTCTACCCACTGTCGATAAAAACAGTGACAAAGTGATCACACTAGGCAGACAAGGTGTGCAAGATTACAGCGAGACTGACAGAGCTCGGCTTGCATGTACAGATACGCTCATCGAAAAATTGGCTCCAAATAAAGGACACTGACATGAACACCTTTGAGTATGACTCGAATAATAAACATGGTACAGTCAGTGAGCAAAACCGCAACAACAACAATACCAACAGCGGTATCAACAGAGGCAGAAATCACACAAACCACACCAATGAAACAATGACCTGTATATCATGTCACAACTCCACACATAAAGGACAATGTTCCAGTACTGTTCAAAACAGGAGTAAGACTACAAACTTTACATTCCATGACAACAGATCTCGTGATTTCGTGTCTGCGCTGCAGCAATCAACCAACCCAGCTTGCAAAAAACATGACATACGGAGTCAATACCGCAAGCACAAAAGAACGTCCGGTACTGACAATAAACTACTTCGACCATTCCGATATCTCATGATGTGCTCACGTACAGACATAAACACTGATGGTGTTCACAATGAAATGACGACATCAACACTGCCACCTCAACAACAGAAGAAGAAATCAACCAACCTGATCAAATTCATACAGTCTGGACTCACGGACGGAATTCTCCGCTCCCGCGCGGCATCGGGAGGGCCGTCGTGAACTCGGCCGAGTTTCACGATGGCCTCGGAGGCCGCTCCTCGCACCCTATTCACCCCCCCCCCCCCAGGGGGATAGGAGCGGTGCTCCGTAAATCATGGCCGCTGGGCCTTGACGCTTGCGTCAAGGCGGCGCGCCGAGAATGACGCGATGGCGGCGCCTAAGTGATGTCAGCTGCGCATGCGCAGGTTGGCCGGCTCCAACCCGTGCATGCGCGGTTGCCGTCTTCCCATCCGCTGCCCTGCAAGACGTGGCGGCTTGATCTTGCGGGGCGGCGGAGGGGAAAGAGTACGTCTCTTGGAGACGCCGGCCCGACAATCGGTGGGCACCGATCGCGGACCAGTCCCCTCCCGAGCATGGCCGTGGTGCTCACTCCCCTCTCCGCCCCCCACAAGCCACAAACTAAACTTTGGCGCCATGTTCACGATGGCAGCGACCAGGTGTGGTTGCCGCCGTCGTGAACCGGTCGGGAACGTCAGGCCGCTCGGCCCACCCGGGCCGGAGAATTGCCGGTCACCGTGAAAAGCGGCGAGCGCCGATACTCCGAGTGGGTGGTGGGAGGGTGGCAGAATCGCGGGGGGTGCCAGGGCGGCATGTCGTGAGTTGCCCGGCCCTCCCGCGATTCTCCCACCTGGCGTGGGAGCGGAGAATCGCGCCCCACAAATCTTTTCGTTAAGATTGAACTTTTTAAACATTGATTGACTTTGTACAGTCATCATTACCATCACATACTGTACATGTATTGCATTACTTGTATTATCTGTCCCCAGTTGACTGAATTCATTATGTTTGTTCAATTTTCATTACACCATACAGAAAAAGGGGGGATGTAGTGATCTCTGCAGGTGCATGTACACATGTAAATAGGGTAAATAGCAGCACCACATGATCACTAGAGGGCCGGACCAACAGGGGTATAAAAAGCAGCCACACTGGGTCTCTCTTTCTCTCTCTCTTGGATGTACTATGAACAGGGTAATATCAGAATAGTTTAGATAGTTAGTGGAGTTACATTTAGTTATTGTTGTTAAACCTTGTTAACCTTCTGACTAGTTTCCAAGTTAAGGTAAAGAACTCATGCACTTATTGTTATAGTTACTCAATAAATCTTTGTTTTTACTGGACGAGTTTGAGTCTTCTTCAATAAGACTCAGAGGGCCTCACTATCAACCAAGGATTGAGTAACATGTGTTATCGACCACGCAGGTAACACAACACCTCTCTCTCCCCATATGATACTAGTACTCACCCCACTGGTGTGAAATCCAACCAGGTCCAGTTTCCCTCACTCTCTTGATCCGTTAGGCCAATCAAGTAGACTCTCTCGTTCAGTTTTGTTTGAATTTCTGTAATAAAATTCTGCAGCACAAACAAAAATGCCTCAAATCACACATCACAGCTCTGTATCTCTGTGTGTCTCTGTATCTAACCCTGTGCTGTATCTGTCCTGGGACTATTAGGCAGCAAAACGGCAAATGGTATGATGGCCTTCATAGTGAGAGGATTTGAGTGTAGGAATAGAGATATATTTCTAAAGTCGTATAGGGCATTGGTGAGGCCACACCTGCAATTTTGATATCCTTGTCTGCGGAAGGATGTTCTTGATATGGAGGGAGTACAACTATTCTTGGGATGGCGGGACTGTCACGTGACGAGAGACTAGGTTGGTTAGGAATATATTCACTGGAGTTTAGAAGAGTGAGGGGGAATCTCATAGAAACTTATAAAATGCTAACAGAATTAGACCGGTAGCTTCAGAAATAATGGGCGGAATTCTCAGCAAATGGGGCTATGTCCTCCACGCCCGCGAGAAAACGGGCGCGATTCACTCTGGACTGTCCTGGAGAAAGTGCAGAATGATTTACCGTTTTGAAGGGGGATGGCAGGGCCCCAGAGTAGACCACGCAGCACCGCTGCTGATAGGGGACCCTGCACTTCCGGTCGTGGGTCCGTGCATGCGTACGGCGGCCGCCTGCAGCAGCGTTCCCGCGCAACATGGGGACCCACACAGCAAACCAACCCCAACAATATAGGCATCTCCCAGATCGCGCGCATCCGCCGATCGGTGGCCCCCGATCAAAACACTGGCCATCCTGGAGGCCCCCCCGATGACGGATCCCCCCTGCCCCCCACCAGGGCGGCCGCAGACTGTGTCCGCACCCGCCACTCT
This sequence comes from Scyliorhinus canicula, assembly GCF_902713615.1. NCBI lineage: Eukaryota > Metazoa > Chordata > Chondrichthyes > Carcharhiniformes > Scyliorhinidae > Scyliorhinus > Scyliorhinus canicula. The sequence goes on along the minus strand of NC_052161.1, from coordinate 91,183,533 downwards.
GAGTGCCCGCAGGGTGGAACCATGAGGGAATCACCACGCTGGCGGGAACATGGCCAGTTGTTGCTGGAGAATCACTGCGGGGGCCTCTTTCAATGGCCCCCGACCGGCACCGCGTTGGCCATGCGCGACTGGCGGTGATTCTCCGATCCGCGGAGAATCGAGGGAAGGCGATCCCGGGTCTGACGCCCCATTCTCCGCCCTCGCGCCGAGTGCGATTTTGGCATGGAGGATGGGAGAATCCCGGTCAATGTTCCCGATGGTGGGGGAGTCCATAACTAGGGGTCATAGTTTGAGGATAAAGGGTAAACCTTTTAGGACTGAGGTGAGGAGAAATTTCTTCCTCCAGAAAGTGGTGAACCTGCAGAATTCGCTACCACAAAAAGTAGTGAGTTGAAAAATTTCAAGAAGGAATTTCTTTTGGGGCTAAAGGGATCAAGGGATATGGGGGGGAAGACGGGATCAGGGTAGTGACATTCATGATCAGCCATGATCATAATGAATGGTGGAGCAGTCTCAAAGGACCGAATAGCCTCCTACTGCTTCTATTTTCTATGTATGTTTAATGGGGAAAGTGGAGAAAGCTGAACTCTATATAAAACCCATGATGTACCAGGCCAGGTGGGTAGAGGGAGCTTTACTCTGTATCTAACCCCGTGCTGTACCTGTCCTGGGAGTGTTTGGTGGGGACAGTGTAGAGAGAACTTTACTCTGTATCTAACCCTGTCCTGAACCGTCCTGGGAGTGTTTCATGGGGTCAGTGTAGAGGGAGCTTTACTCTGTATCTAACCCCGTGCTGTACCTGCCCTGGAAGTGTTTCATGGGGACAGTGTAGAGGGAGCTTTACTCTGTATCTAACCCCATGCTGCACCTGTCCTGGGAGTGTTTGATGGGGACAGTGTAGAGGGAGCTTTACTCTGTATCTAATCCTGTGCTGTACCTGTCCTGGGAGTGTTTGATGGGGACAGTACAGAGGGAGATTCTCTCTCTAACTCATTCTGACAGGTGCTGGCATTATTCTCACCTGTTCTTCTGGTGTATTTATGATGATGAGGTGTGAGTTTAGGGATTCACATTGTTGTTTTGCCGTGTTCCAGTCTTTTCTATCCATTGAGAATTTATAACAGTTCTGGTTATGAACTTGCCAGCCACACGGACAGAGAGACTCTGAGAAATAATAAAGAATTCAATCAGAGAAATACATTAGAACATGTGGAGGTCCATTCAGCCGCGCTCGAGCCTGTTACACAGGAACAGGAGGAGGCCCATTCAGACCCTCTCCAGCCTGTTATGCAGGAATAGGAGGCGGTCCATTCAGCCCCTCTCCAGCCTGTTACACTGGAATAGGAGGAGGTCCATTCAGACCCTCTCCAGCCTGTTATGCAGGAATAGGAGGTCCATTCAGCCCCTCTCCAGCCCGTTATGCAGGAATAGGAGGAGGTCCATTCAGCCCCTCTCCAGCCTGTTACACAGGAATAGGAGGAGGCCCATTCAGACCCTCTCCAGCCTGTTATGCTGGAATAGGAGGTCCATTCAGCCCCTCTCCAGCCTGTTACACAGGAATAGGAGGAGGTCCATTCAGCCGCTCTCCAGCCTGTTACAAAAGAACAAGAGGAGGTCCATTCTGCCGCTCTCCAGCCTGTTACACAGGAATGGAGGACGTCCATTCAGCCCCTCTCCAGCCTGTTACACAGGAACAGGAGCGGGCAAATTTAGCCCCTCTCAAGCCATTGATGTAGTTAATCAGACACTATTTGATTAGTACCTCCACACATCTACAAACCTGAATGGATGTTTAGGAATTGGCATAATGAGTTGTTTCTCTTGAGAGCCAGTTTGTGACGCCTAGCACAGTCTCGGAGCTTCGCATTCAGATCTGTCAGTCTGAGCTGTGCTTCATTTGAGGTGTCGTTGCAGAGATTAGCACGGTCACACTCCTTGTTCACCGATAAGGCTGTGAGATAGAGATGGGGGAAAAATGAGCAGAGTAGCATAGATCAGTATTATGTGAGGGGTGTGGGATATATAAGATTTTTACAGTGAGGTGTGTGGGATAAATCCGGGTGTTACAGTGAGGGATGTGGGATCTAGCAGAGTGTTACAGTGAGGAGTGTGAGATATATGAAATTGTTACAGTGAGGGGTGTGGGATATATGAAATTGTTACAGTGGGGGTGTGGGGTATATCAGAGTGTTACAGTGAGGGGTGTGAGATATATGAAATTGTTACAGTGAGGGGTGTGGGATATATGAAATTGTTACAGTGAGGAGTGTGAGATATATGAAATTGTTACAGTGAGGGGTGTGGGATATATGAAATTGTTACAGTGAGGGGTGTGGGATATATGAAATTGTTACAGTGAGGGGTGTGAGATATATGAAATTGTTACAGTGAGGGGTGTGAGATATATGAAATTGTTACAGTGAGGGGTGTGGGATATATCAGAGTGTTACAGTGAGGTGTATGGGATATATGAAATTGTTACAGTGAGGGGTGTGGGATATATGAAATTGTTACAGTGAGGGGTGTGGGATATATCAGAGTGTTACAATGAGGAGTGTGAGATATATGAAATTGTCACAATGAGGGGTGTGGGATATATGAAATTGTTACAATGAGGGGTGTGGGATATATGAAATTATTACAGTGAGGGGTGTGGCATATATGAAATTATTATAGTGAGGGGTGTGGCATATATGAAATTGTTACAGTGAGGGATGTGGGATATATCAGACAGTTACAGTGAGGGGTGTGGGATCTATCAGAGTGTTACACTGAGGATCATAGAATCATAGAATTTACAGTGCAGAAGGAGGCCATTCAGCCCATCGAGTCTGCACCGGCCCTTGGAAAGAGCACCCCACTTAAGCACACACTTCCAACCTGTCCCCTTACCCAGTAACCCCACCAAACCTAACCTTTTTATTTTTTGGACACTAAGGGCAATTTAGCATAGCCAATCCACCTAACCTGCACATCTTTGGACTGTGGGAGGAAACCAGAGCACCCGGAGGAAACCCACGCACACACGGGGAGAACATGCAGACTCCGCACAGACAGTGGCCCAGCTGGGAATCGAATCTGGGTCCCTGGCGCTGTGAAGCAACTGTGCTAACCACTGTGCTACCGTGCTGCCCATTGATTAAGGGCAGTGTGGGATATATCAGTGTTGCAGTCAGGGGTATGGGATATATCAGTCTATTACAGTGAGAGGTGCGGGATATAGCAGTGTGTTACAGTGAGGTCTGTGGGATATACCAGAATGTTACAGTGTTACAGTGATGGAGTTCTGGGATATATCAGTGTGTTACAGTCATAGGTATGGCATATATCCAAGTGTTACAGAGAAGGCTGTGGGGTATATCAGTTTGTTATAGTGAGGGGTGTGCGATATATCAGAATGTTATTGTGAGGGGTGTGGGCTATATCAAAATGTTACAGTGAGGAGTGTGGGGTATATCAGAGTGTTACAGTGAGGGGTGTGGGGTATATCAGAGAGTTACAGTGAGGAGTGTGGGGTATATCAGAATGTTACAGTGAGGGGTGTGGGCTATATCAGAGTGACAGTGAGGGGTGTGAGGTATATTAGAATGTTACAGTGAAGGGTGTGGGATATATCAGTGTGTTACAATGAGGAGTGTGGTAATATTACTGGCAGATCCCTAAGACATGAAATAAAAAACATATAATGTTGAAATCTAACATTACTTTTTTTGCACATTAATTATTTGAATCTTGCCAAAAAATGGCAGATACATATGATATGATTCAAACTTTTTTGCTGTATTTTCTGTTACAATTTCCAATATCTTTTACTCAGCAAAATCGATTCCCTCATCCTTATTGGTGTTGAGCAACCTCATCTCGCTGTGTCCCCTCAACTTTACACTAATTCTGTGAATCACGTTTTGGCTGACTGATCCAACCTGAACAGCAACTCATCCGTGAAGGTGTTCTCACTGGGCTCTGAGATTCTGAACTCTGTTATTCACGTCAACTGATACCCATATCTGTGGTAACTTATTTAAAATATTTGAAAGATGTAAAATCTCTTCTCTCTTGCCATCTTATGTCTGCGTGTGTGTGTGTGCACAGAGTTATGTGTGTACAAAATTATGAGGGGAAGAGATAGAGTGGGCAGGAGAGAATTGTTTCCCTTGGTGGAGAATTCTAGAACCAGGGGACATAGATTCAAGTTAAGTGGCAGAAGGTGCGGAGGGAACATGAGGAAGAACATTTTTAAGCAGAGGATAGCAGGAGTCTGGACTTCGCTGCCCAAGTTGGTGGTGGAGGCCGGGACAATAAACTCTTTAAGTCTGCACCTTAAGTGCTGCAAGCTACAGGGCCATGGACCGGGTGCAGGAAAGTGAGGTTTCAAAGCACGCCTGGGTATCCTCAGGCTGGCATCGACAAGATGGGTCAAATGGCCTCCTTCTGTGCTGTAACTTTCCAACCGTTCAAAATTTCTGAGAACTACCCTGGCTTTGAATGTATGAGTAAACTATACCTCGAATTTAACCCTGAAGAGAGTTTGCTGCGAGTCGCTTTAAAATTGACAACGCAAACAGATGGTTTGGGGAAATGCGCCACAACTTACTTCAAAGATCAAAATACCTCTGCTTACTGACAGCGTGAAGGTAAATAACTGAGTTCAGTTCTGTCTCCCCTCCCCTGTCTGTCACAGTTACAGTGTGAGGCTCATTTTCCTACCATGGACTCGCAATCCAATTGCAATTGCCAATGTGAAGATTAAGACAATGAGGGCAGCCAGTCCGAGATGTATCGAAGTTATTGAGCACCTTCCTCCATCTGTTTCCTGTCCAGTTTTATCTGGAATAGAAAATTTGAGAATATTGGTAATCTTGTCTAAATCCATGGGACAGTCAATGTCTCTATCAGCCATGTAGAGAAAAACAAGTACCATATCACTGTCAAACACTCCCAGCACAGGCACAGCATGGTGATAGATACAGAGAAAATCTCTATCCAAAGTGTACCCAGCAAACACTCCTAGGGCAGGTACAGCATGAGGTTAGATATCGAGCAAAGCTCCTTCTGTACTATCCCCATCAAAAACTCTCAGGACAGGAACCGCATGAGGCTAGAAATGCTTCGAAAGGTTGTGCTTTGCCGATAACCTGTGGTGATTGATTCTAATTTCTCTGGGATGATCCCTCCTCAATAAGGTTGAGTTGTTTAGTTTTTCTTTCGATTCAGAAGCTGGAAGAAGGATCTCTATTTCTCTTTCTCTCTGTTATGATGAAATCTCTCTAAAAATCCAGGGCTGGATTCTCCACTTGTTGGGATTCTCTGTTACGCCGGCAGCGCACCCATGTCCAGGGAATTTCCCGACGGCATGGTGCTGCCCATAATGGGAAACACCATTGGCCGGCTGGCGGGACAGAGAATCTCACTGCTGGTAGAGGTGTGTCACACCGGAAAACTGGAGCAGTGGGAGAGGGAATCTCGCTCCCAGTGTAAGAACTCTTCTCTTTACCCAGTAAAGCTGAATGTTTTTTTGTTGAAACTGCAAAGGATTGAGATTGAAACTCAGGCTGGAATCTGGGTTTGATTTGAGACATTGGGCGAAATTCTCCCAATGGGAGACAAAGTGCCGATGCCGGAGTGAAAACCGGAGTGTTTCACTCCGGCGTCGGAGGCCGCTCCTCGCCCCCATTATTTCCCACCCCCAGGGGGCTAGGAGCGGCGCCATGTCAATTACGCGCGCCGGGCATCAAAGCGGCGCCGCATAAATGACACAGCCAGCGGCGCGGTTGCTGTCCTCCCCGCGGCCGCCCCGCAAGATCAATCCTCCATGTCTTGCGGGGCGGCGGAGGAAAAGAGTGCGTCCTTTAGAGACGCCAGCCCACCGATCGCGGGCCAGACCCCTACTGAGCACCCCCCTGGTGCTCGATCCTCCCTCCCCCCCCCCCACAACCACAGGCCGCACACGCAGCGTTCGCGCGCTGTTCACGCCGGCAGCGACCAGGTGTGGTTGGCGCTGGAATGAACCCGTCGGATTGGGCAGGCCGCTCAGCCCATCCAGGCTGGAGAATCACCGCTCACCTGTTAGGAACGAGCAGCGATTCTCCGAGCGACCTGTCGTGAAATGCGGCACGCCGTTTTGGGGGGGGGGTGGGAGAATCGCGTGCGGGTGCCAGGGCGGCGTGGCGGGAATCGCCTGGCACTCACGTGATGCTCCCACCCGGCATGGGGGTTGGAGAATCACGCCCAATGAGTCTTAAGAGAAAATTAGACTCAAAGGTGGATCTTTGAGTTGAAGGCCCAGTTTAATAAAGGCAAAATGAGACTACAGTGGAAATACTACTGCCTGTGAGTACTGAATGAATGTTGCTGCCACCAGACCATCACCAACTGTACACCAGTGACTTTGATCACTGAGGGTGCTGAGAGGACAGCCTACTGCAAAGACTTCAACATCAAAAGCAAGGACTCTTACCTTTTTTACCTTAATCCTTATGTTTTTGTACACCTCTTGTTTGTCTGTCTTGTATGTGTGTGTATATATATATAGAGTGTGGGACAGTTAAAGGGGGGGATAGGAGGGTAGTTTGCCTTTATTCCATTGTAATTGCTGCAAATTGCATTGTTATTTCTGTTACAAATAAACAGTAATTGTGTTTCAACTTACAAATCTGTTCAGTGTAAATTATTGGGCAATAATTTGGGGAATTTTTATATGAGTTATTGGTTAATCACTTGTGCTTGGACTCTGGGGTCTGTAGGGCTGAATTTGACCGTGCACTAGCCCCCAGGTATGGTAACATAAATTGGGACTCGTAATGTGTATTTTTGGAATGTTATATGGTGATTTGGGGTGATTTGGGGTTACAGTATAACTTAAACCAAAGACACCAAGTTTGTAGTGATATAATGCGTAGTTTCATAGATGGTGCAGGAGGGAGGGATTCAGATTTTGGGGATGTTGGAACCAGTTCTGGTAGAGTGGGACCATTTCAAATCGGATGGTCTACACCTGGGCAGGACTGGAACCAATGTCCGAGGTGGGTTGTTTGCTAGAACTGTTGGGGAGGGTTTAAACTAATATGGCAGGGGGATGGGAACCAATTCAGGAAGTCAGAGGGTCGTGAAGAGGGGACAGAAACTGAAGCTAGTAAGGAGAAACGTGGAAGGCAGAGAAATAGATTGAACTGCCTAGTATGGCAGGAGAGTGGGAACCGAGCAATAGGTCAGCGGGAGAAATAACTGAGGGAGAGCTACAGACTAAGGCCAGTAAGATTAAGAGGAGGAGCAGGCAGGGAGTGGTTGGTCAATGCAGCAGGGCTGGTGTGCTGAAGTGCATTAGTTTCATTGCAAGGAGTATTTCAAGTAAAACAGATGAACTTAGAGCTTGGATAAGTACGTGGAATTATGATGTTGTTGCTATTACAGAAACTTGGTTGAAAGATTGGCAACTAAACATTCCAGGGTTTATATGCGTCAGGCAGGATAGAGGGAGATGCAAAGGGATGGGGGAGTTGCTTTATTGCTTAAGGAGAATATCACAGCTGTGCTGAGAGAGGACACCTTGGAGGGTTCAGGCAGCGAGGCAATCTGGGTAGAGCTCAGGAATAAGAAGGGTGCTGTCACAATGTTGGGGGTTTACTACAGACCTCCGAACAGGCAGTGGGAGATAGAGGAGCAGATATGCAGACAGTTCTTGGAAAGATGCATAAACAATAGGGTTGCCGTGGTGGGTGAATTTAACTTTACCAAGATTTACTGGGACACACTTACTGCTAGAGGCATGGATGGAGCAGAATTTGTAAGGGGCGTCCAGAGGGTTTCTTGAAACAATATGTAAATAGCCCAACTCGGGAAGAGTTGGTGCTGGGAAATGAGCCCGGTCAGGTGATCGAAGTTTCAGTCGGAGATCATTTTGGGAACAGTGATCATAATTCTGTAAGTTTTAAGCTGCTTATGGAAAAGGAAAAGAGTGGTCCTCAGGTGAAGGTATTAGACTGGGAAGACTAATTACAACAGCATTAGGCAGGGTCTGGAGAGTGTTGACTGGGCGAGGCTGTATGAGGGAAAATCAACATCCGGCATGTGGGAGGTTTTCAAATGTTAGTTGATTAGAACTCAGACCAGTGATGATGAAAGATAAGGGTGGCAAGTATAGGGAATCCTGGATAACGAGGGTTATTATGAAACTTGTCAAAAAGAAACAGGAAGCATTCGTAAGGTCTAAAAGGCTTAGGACAGATGAAGCCCTTGAAGAATATAAAGCAAGTAGGAAGGAACTTAAGGTAGGAGTTAGGAAGGCTTAAAAGGGTCATGAAACAAAATGAAATGAAAATCGCTTATTGTCACGAGTAGGCTTCAATGAAGTTACTGTGAAAAGCCTCTAGTCGCCACATTCCGGCGCCTGTTCGGGGAGGCTGGTACGGGAAACAGGATTAACGAAAATCCTAAGGCATTTGAACACATGTAAAGAGCAAGAGGGTAGCCAGAGAAAGGGTTGGTCCATTCAAGGATATTGGAGGGAATCTATGTATGGAACCAGAGGAAATGGGAGAGATAATAAATGAATACTTTGCCTCAGTATTCACCAAAAAGAAGGACTTGGAGGATGAGGAGTATACGGTAGTGTATAGATATCCTGAATCATGTTAATATAAGTAAAGAGGAGGTGTTGGGCATCTTAAAAAGCATTAAAGTAGATAAGTCCCCAGGGCCTGATGAATACTGCGGGAGATAAGGGAGGAAATTGCTGGGCCTTGACAGTAATCTTTGTACCCTCATTGGCTACCGGTGAAATTCCAGAGGACTGGAGAGTAGCTAATGTTGTTCCATTGTTTAAAAAGGGCAGCAGGGATAATCCAGGAAATTATAGACCAGTGAGCCTTACATCAGTGGCAGGGAAACTATTGGAAAAGATTCTTAGAGATAGGTTTTACTCACATTTGGAAACAAATGAACTTATTAGTGATGGACAGCATGGTTTTGTGAAGGGGAGGTCGTGTCTCACTAATTTGATCGAGTTTTTCGGGCAAGTGACAAAGATGACAGATGAGGGAAAGGCAGTAGATGTTGTATACATGGACTTCAGTAAAGCCTTTGACAAGGTACCTCATGGTAGACTGATACAATAGGTGAAGTCACATGGGATTAGAGGAGAGATGGCAAATTGGATACAGAACTGGCTTGGGCACAGAAGACGGAGGGTAGCAGTAGAAGGGTGCTTTTCTGAATGGAAGGCTGTGACTAGTGGCATTCCACAAGGATCAATTCTGGGGCCTTTGTTGTTCGTGCTGTATATAAATTATTTGGAAGAAAATGTAGCTGTAAATTTATGTAAGTTCACAGACGACACATAAATTGGTGGCGTTGCGGATAGTGAAGAGGATTGTCAGAGGATACAGCAGGATATAAACTGGTTTGAGTCTTGGGAGGAGAAATGACAGATGGAATTTAATCCGGACAAGTGTGAGGTAATGCACTTTGGAAGGTCCAATACATGTAGGAATTACACAAAGATGAGATCGTGGAGTACTTGGAAGTGCATGATAAAATAGGACTGAGTCAGCACGGCTTTGTTAAGGGGAGGTCATGTCTGACAAATCCGTTAGAGTTCTTTGAGGAGGTAACAAGGAAGTTAGACAAAGGAGAACCAGTGGCCATGATTTATTTAGATTTCCAGAAAGTCTTTGACAAAGTGCCGATTAGAAGACTGTTAAATAAGTTAAGAGCCCATGGTGTTCAGGGTAGGATCCTGGCATGGATAGAGGATTGGCTGACTGGCAGAAGGCAGAGAGTGGGGATAAAGGGATCTTTTTCAGGATGACAGCCGGTGACTAGTGGTGTGCCTCACAGGTCGATTCTGAGACCACAACTTTTCACAATATACATTAATGATCTGGAAGAAGAAAAAGAAGGCACGCTTGCTAAGTTTGCAGATAATACAAAGGTCTGTAGAGGGGTAGTATTGAGGAAGCAGGCGGGCTTCAGAAGGACTTGGACAGGCTAGGAGAGTGGGTAAAGAAGTGGCAGATAGAATACAATGTGTAAAAGTGTGAGGTTATTCACTTTGGAAGGAGAAATAGAGGCATAGACTATTTTCTAAATGGGGAGTTTAGGATATCAGCAGCACAAAGGGACTTGAGAGTCCTTGTTCACAATTCTCTTCAGGTTAACGTGCAGGTTTAGTCGGCAGTTATGAAGGCAAATGCAATGTTCTTTTTATAAATTTAGAGTACCCAATTCATTGTTTTCAATTAAGGGGCAATTTAGAATAGCCAATCCACCTACCCTGCACATCTTTGGGTTGTGGGGGCGAAACCCACGCAAACACGGGGAGAATATGCAAACTTCACACGGACAGTGACCCAGGGCAGGATCGAACCTGGGACCTCGGTGCCGTGAGGCAGCAGTGCTAGCCACTAATTCTGCTCCTATGTCTTATGGTCTAATAAATGGTATTGCAAGTACTGACAGGCAGAGAGATCTGGGCGTGCATGTCCACTGATCACTGAAAGTGGCAACACATGTGGATAAGGTGGTCAAGAAGGCATACGGCATGCTGGCCGTCATCGGTCGGGGCATTGAATATAAAAATTGGCAAGTCATGTTGCAGCTGTACTGGACCTTAGTTAGGCCTCATTGTGCCTAGGAATATTGTGCACAATTCTGGTCGCCACATTACCAGAAGGATGTGGATGCTTTGGAGAGGATACAGAAGCGGTTTACTAGGATGTTGCCTAGTATGGAGGGCATTAACTATGAGGCGAGGTTCGATAAACAAAGAACAAAGAGAACAAAGAAAAGTACAGCACAGGAACAGGCCCTTCGGTCCTCCAAGCCTGCACCGACCATGCTGCCCATCTAAACTAAAATCGTCCACACTTCCGGGGTCCGTATCCCTCTATTCCCATCTTATTCATGTATTTATAAACTTGGTTTCTTCTCACTGGAATGACGGAGGCTGAGAGGCGACCTGATACAGGTCGATGATATGAGTGGCTGGACAGATTGGGTCGTCAGATGCTCTTTCCTAGGATTGGAAGCATTAGGGGACGTAGGTTTAAAGTGTGTGGAGAAAAGTTTAGAACAGATATGCGAGACAAGGTTTTTACACAGAGGGTGGTAAATATGGTACATGCTGCCTGGTGAGGAGGTGGGAGCAGGTACGATGGTGGAATTTAAGGGGCATCTAGATGATATATGAATAGGATGGGAATGGATGGATACTAACTCTGTAAGTGCATACGGTTTAGTTTAAGCAGGTACCATGATCTGCACAGGCTTGGAGGGCCGAAGGGCCTGTTCCTGTGCTGTATTGTTCTTTGATCTTTGTTCTTTATAACGGGATGGTTCTGGAAGCTGCCACGGGCTTTCTTCAGATGGACAACTGAACTCTGGTTTATTTAAAAACTTTGCAAAGATTCGCTAGTCGAATTGGTAGATGAATTAGAAATAAAGGTACCGGCTAGAGCTAGGAAGGGGGAGCTTAATGAAGTGATTGCTCAGCATTTGAATTTGAAGGAAACACAGGAAACAGCCTGGGTCATGGCAACAATCAGTAGAATGTGTTAACATCCAGTTACAAATGAAATGATTGGAAATGAGGCAAAAAGAAAAAGAATATAAAAATGAGATGGAAATGAATTTGGCATTAGAGAGAGGAAAAGAGAGAGAAAGGAAAAGAAAAAGAGAGGTCCTTTCAGCTGAAGGCACTGGAAATGAGTGGGTGGTTATCAGGAACTGGAGGGTTTAGAACATAGAACACAGAACATACAGTGCAGAAGGAGGCCATTTGACCCATCGAGTCTGCACCAACCCACTTAAGCCCTCACTTCCATCCTATCCCCTCCTAACCTTTTTGGACACTAAGGGCAATTTAGCATGGCCAATCCACCTAAACTGCACGTCTTTGGACTGTGGGAGGAAACCGGAGCAAACGCACGCGGACACGGGGAGAACGTGTAGGTTCCGCACAGACAGTGACCCAGCGGGGAATCAAACCTGGGACCCTGGCGCTGTGAAGCCACAGTGCTAATCACTTGTGCTACCGTGCCACCCATAAAGCAGCTTGATCCTAGAATGGAACTCATTGGTGATATGCTTACATTTATACAGGCTTTTCCAAAATTTGAAGAGAGGGAAGAAAATAAACCTTTCGTCGGGCTTTTGAGAAAATAGCAACCCAAGTATGGCCAAAAGCAAAATGGACATTATCCCTGCAGAGTAAATTGACAGGGCGGGCACAGGAAGTTTAAGTTGCCTTGCCAGGGTAGAGGTCTAAGGATTATAAGATGGTGAAAGAAGCTATTCTGGATGCATACATATTAGTTTCCGAGGCGTACAGGCAGAAATTTGGGAATTTGAGGAGACAGCTGGGACAGACTTATGTAGAATTTGAAAGGGTTAAGCAGACCAATTTTAATAGATGGGTACGAGCATTAGGAGTTGCAACTACCTATGAGGCTCTTGATTCACTTTGAGGAATTTAAGAATTCCCTACCTTCTACAACAAGAACCCATGTTGAAGACCAAAGGGTGCAGACTGCGAGACAGGCAGCAATTATAGCTGACAATTCTGAGCTAATACATACATTTAAACCTTTGTTTCATCAACCCCACAGTTTTGAAACAGATAGGAAGTGGGAGAGTGAAAGGAGGGCAGGTAGAGAACGGAAAACGAGGAGCGCTCCGAGAGCTCCCCCTCAGACCAGGAAGGAGGATACTGAGGCTGGAGGTGAGGCTCGGCAGAAGCTTAGTGTTACCATTGTAATAAGGAACAAAGAACAATACAGCACCGGAAGAAGCTCTTTGGCCCTCCAACTCTACGCCGATCATGTGTCCTATCTGGATCAACCACCTGTATCCTTCGATACCCCATCTGTTCATGTGCCTATCCAGATAAGTCTTAAAGGTCCCTTACGTATCTGCCTCAACCACCTCATTTGGCAGTGCATTCCAGGCCTCTGTGTAAAAAGCTTCCCCCGCACATCTTCACTGAACCTTTCAGTTACCTTGAACTTGTGTCCCCCTGCAATTGCCATTTTCGACCTGGGAAAAAGCGGCCATCTATTCTGGTGGGGGGGGGGGGGGGGGGGGGGGGTGGCGATGGGGTGGCCTGTGGGGCACTATTTGGCAGGTTGGGTCCCGTCACAGCCAGCACCATTTTGTACAGCGCGACCGCTGCAGGTCATCGCCGTGCGTGTGCGCGGCCACAGACCCGTCCATTATCTGGCCGCTTTTGACGCGGGAGCTGGAAGTTTCACCTGGTGCCGCTGCTAGCCCCTCACCTGTCCCAGAATCGGTGAGGGTTCACCGCCGATTTTGGCATCGAAAAACGCCACCGTTCCCACGCCAGTGTCGGCACTGAAACGGAGAATCCAGCCCCCTATCTATATCCTGCTGTATTCTCTGACAATCTACATCACTATCTGCCACTCCAGCAATCTTAGTAGCATCCACAATCTTGTCAATCAGATCACCAGGGGCTGGTTTAGCTCACTGAGCTAAATCGCTGGCTTTTAAAGCAGACCAAGCAGGCCAGCAGCACGGTTCGATTCCCATACCAGCCTCCCCGGACAGGCACCGGGATGTGGCGACAAGGGGCTTTTCACAGCAACTTCATTGAAGCCTACTCGTGACAATAAGCGATTTTCATTTCATTTCAGTTACTTTTTCTTCCAAGTCATTTTTATATATTACAAACAGCAGAGATCTTAGTACTGATCCCTGCGGAACACCATTAGTTATAGACCTCCATTCAGAAAAACACCCTTCCACTGCTACCCTCTGCCTTCTGAGGCCAAACCAGTTCTGAATCCATCCAGCTGGTTCACCCCTGACTCGGTGTGATTTCATCCTTTTCACCAGTCTGCCATGAGGGACATTGTCAAATGCTTTACTAAAGTTCATCCACAGCCCTTCCCTTGTCAATCATTTTTGTCACCTCCTCAAAAAACTCAATTAAATTAGTGAGACGTGACCTCTCTCATACAAAACCATGCTGTCTGTCTCTAATAAGACCATTCACTTCCAAATGTTCAGAGATCCTGGGTGAAATTCTCCGACCCCCCGCAGGGTCGGAGAATCGCCTGGGGCCGGCGTAAATCCCGCCCCCGCCGTGGCTGGAATTTTCCGCAACCCGGGAATTGGCAGGGCCGGGAATCGCACTGCACCGATCGGCGGCCCCCCCCGCGGCGATTCTCCGGCCCGCGATGGGTCGAAGTCCCGCCGCTGAGAGGCCAATCCGCCGACGTGGTTTCAACCACCTCTGGTGGTGGCAGGATTAGTGGCGCGAGCTGGCCCCCGGGGTCCTGGGGCGGGGCGATCGGACCCCGGGGGGTGCCCCCATGTTGGCCTGGCCCGCGATCAGGGCCCACCACTCGGCGGGCGGGCCAGTGCCGTGGGGGCACTTTTTTTCTTCCGCCGCCGCCACGGCCTCCACCATGGCGGAGGCGGAAGAGAACCCCCCTACCGCGCATGCGCCAGTTGTGACATCAGCAGCCGCTGATGCACCGGCGCTTGCGCGAACCGGTGAAGGCCTTTCGGCCAGCCATGATGCCGGGGGGCGGGCATCAAAGGCCATTGGCGCCGGTTTTGGCGCTAGTCGGCGTGGTGCCAACCACTCCGGCACGGGCCTAGCCCCCAAAGGTGCGGAGAATTCCGCATCTTTGGGGAGGCTCGACGCCGGAGTGGTTGGCGCCACTCCGCTACGCCGGGACCCCCCACCCCGCCGGGTAGGGGAGAATCCCGGCCCCTATCTGAGAATCTTTTCCAACAATTTCACTGGCCTATAATTACCTGGGTTATCCTTGCTACCCTTCTTAAATACCAGGTCAACATTGGCTACCCTCCAAATTTCTGGGACCTCACCTGTGGCCAATGAGGAAACAAAGATTTATGTTGGAGGCCCAGCGATTTCATCCCTTATCTTCCTGAGTAATCTGGGATAGATGCCATCTGGTCCTGGGGATTGTCTACCTTAATGCTTTTTAACACACCTAAGACTTCCTCCCTCGTAATAATGACTTGTTCTAAAATATTTACATGTCCGTCTGAGACATCACCAATCAATGTGTCCATTCCTTTGTGAATACCGATGCAAAGTGCTCATTTCGGATCTCACCATTTCCTTTTGTTCTCCGCATAATTTTCCTCCTTTGTTTTTGAGTGGACCAACTCTTTCTCTAGCTACCCTCTTGTTCCTAATATAAAATACCTTGGGATTCTCCTTAATCCTGTCTGCCAAGGACATTTTGTGATCCTTTTTTGCCCTCATAACTCCCTGCTTGAGATTTTTTCTACTTTCCATGTATTCTTCAAGTGCTTCATCTGTTTTTAGACGTCACGCATGCATCATTTTTCTTTTTGACAAGACTCGCAATTTCCCTGGTCATCCACGGTTCTTGAATCCTGCCTTTCCTGTCTTTCAATCGGCACATGCCTGTCCTCCACTCCCATTAACTGCTCCTTAAAAGATTTCCACATGCCAAATATGGATTTACCCTGAAAAAGCCTCTCCCAAACAACAGCCTCCAAATCCAGCCTCACCTGGTTATAGTTAGCCTTCCCCCAATTTAGCACCTTAACCTAGAACAACACTCGTCCTTTTCCATGACTATCCGAAAGCTTACGGAATTGTGGTCACTGTTTGCCACGTGTTCCCCTACTGCAACTTTGATGACCTGGCCATTCTCATTCCCTAGGAGAAGGTCCAGTATAGCCCCCTTTCTAGTCGGACTATCCATATATTGTTCCAAAAAACCTTCCTGGACACACTTAACAAATTCCTCATTGTCTGGAACCTAGCCCTGAGGGATTTCCAGTCAATGTGAGGAAAGTTAAAGTCTCCTACTGCAACAACTGCACCTATCCAGAATCTGCTTCCATATCTGTTCTTCAATTCCCGTGGAGGCCTGTAATACACCTCTGTTATAATGACTGCCCCCTTCCTGTGCCTGAATTTCACCCACAGTGTCTTGTTACTTGATTTTTCCAAGGCGACCTCCTGTGTACAGCTGTAATATGTTCTCTAACCAGTATTGTAACTCCCCCACCTCTTTTACCTTTGCCTCTCTCTGCGTAAAACACTTATAACCCAGGATATGTAGCTGCCAGTCCTGTCCCGTTTTTAACCAAGTCTCCGTTACCGCAACTACATCCAAGTTCCGCTCATGAATCAAGGCTCTAAGTTCATCTATTTTACCTGTTATACTCCAATCATTGAAACAGATGCACTCCAGACCTCCAGGCCCACTGAGTTCGACCTCCCCCAGTTCCATTGTATAAAATACAACTGGAATGTGATTAGCGCCAGGTTCAGTAGTTGTCGGAGTAGTTAAGGAATTCCCAGTGGAGGGAATAGACTTGCTTTTGGGGAATGATTTAGCAGGTGTCATGGGAGTGTCCCTTTAAGAAATGTTTTGTATTATCAAATGGCTTCAGTTATGTCATTGTGTGGCTGGAGCTGGGCTGTGGCTCTGGGTTTTTGTTTCATTTTCACATTTTGGAAGCTGGATTCAGACAGAGATGTCTTGTGTGTGTCTCCACCTCTGCATGTTAAAAGATGTCTCCAGATCACTTGATAATTTAACCGTGCTACCTATTTTCTGGAAGGAATTCAAACCTACTGTTTTAGTAAAAAGGTTTTCTGGTTATGGATGTTGTTGCTTGATTGAAACAGTTAAGGGAAGTTATTAAGGATTACATATAGAGTACTGTAGCTGTGTGGGGTATTAATGTTTGCAGTTGATAAAAATGCTTATTGTGTGTGTTTATAAAAATGTTAACAGAATTCGTAGAATAAGCATTGTTTTTGATTAAAAGTGCTTAAGGCCTCTGTTAACACCTGAAAGGTTGACCCTTGTGCTCCTCATAACTAAAATTTATAAACAGTTGCAGGTCAGGTGAACTCTGTGATGTACTTTGGAGTTTTCTGAACCCTGGCTCAATAACACAGGAGTGACAGACAGTCCGAGGGAAGTACTGCAGTTAGTACATGAGATGCCAATGGTATGGCATGTGAGAATGAGGAAAACCCAGTGGGCAGTGAAGGACTCAAAGAAAGAAATGTTGAAAGATGTTGATCACGTAATAAATGACAGTGATCGTGAACCAGATTCTGAGGATTCTCAAGCCAAAGAGGCACATAAGAAAAAGGAGTCCAGATTTAATAGTGGTGGCAGGGAGGAGGAGTCAGACGAGAGTTTTGACTGCGATTTTGGTTCTGATTATGAAGTGATGACAAACAGTTGTTACCGAAGAGATCTGTCACTCATTGATCTTGAACAATTGGCAAGCGAGTATTTCAAAGCTGGGAAAGAAGACCGAAACCCGGAAGAAGAAAGTGACTTGGACTTTTCGAAAAAAGTGATTTGTTACAGACTTCTGCAGTAAACCCATTGCCATTTCATAGAACATAGAACATAGAACAGTACAGCACAGAACAGGCCCTTCGGCCCTCAATGTTGTGCCGAGCAATGATCACCCTACTCAAACCCACGTATCCACCCTATACCCGTAACCCAACAACCCCCCCGTTAACCTTACTTTTTAGGACACTACGGGCAATTTAGCATGGCCAATCCACCTAACCCGCACATCTTTGGACTGTGGAAGGAAACCGGAGCACCCGGAGGAAACCCACGCACACACGGGGAGGACGTGCAGACTCCGCACAGACAGTTACCCAGCCGGGAATCGAACCTGGGACCCTGGAGCTGTGAAGCATTTATGCTAACCACCATGCTACCGTGCTGCCCTAAGGTTTCCTTCAGGTTAAAGAATTTCCCAGAGCAGGCAAGTTTTGAAGGAAAGTTTACCTGACTACACAGCATCAGTTAGTCAGGGTGAGGACAGTCAGGGTAGTGATACCAAATGAGCAGCTGGTTAACCCACATCTTTTTGAAGGTGAACAGCCCCCCTTTGAGGTGAAAGCAGATAGCAAGGGCGGTGAAGTAATCGGTAATCAATTCCTTTTGAGAATTAAGAGCAGGGTGGGTGGAGAACCATGTGGTGGTTCTGCAACTTTACCCTTTTATCAGGAACCAGGGAGTTGGTTTTTGAGCTTCCCCTTTTTTAAAAAAGGAACTTTTTGAAAAGAAAACTCGTAAAGAGAAAGAACTTTGTTTTTACATTTTGGAAAAAGGGGTTGAAGGGGGAAAAGAGTGTTAAAGGAGAGAAGGGAGGGGGAAAGAAAAGGGGAGGGAGAAAAAATGTTAGCAGGGAGCCAAAGCAGAGGGAGAAAGGGCATAACAAGCAGAAGGGGCCGTGGGCATGCCAACCAGGACACAAAGCGACAGAACGGAAAGTTCACCACAACAAAAAGTACTGGGCAGACAGGAGCATTTTTGCCCTGGGCCAGGGGGGAACTGGAACTGGAAGGCAGCCTTTGCCAAGGTGCTGAGGGAACATCAGCAGGAAAACAAGGCAGAGGCCAGAGCAGACATGGAGGCCGCAGTACAGGCAGCAATGGCCAAGGCCTTGGCAGAGGTGCAGCTCGCCCTGGGCAGAGCAGAGGAGAAACTGGAAGCCCAAGAGGCAACCATTAAGGACCTGGAAAAAGCCGCGACTGACATGAGCGACCGGATTACTGCCCTGGAGAAGGAGGTGGCGATACTGGTCACAACGCAGGGGAGCCTGAAGGGCAGGGTGGATGATCAGGAAAATCGCTCGTGAAGGCAAAGTGTAAGGATAGTGGGCCTACCAGAGGGGGTCGAGGGTAAAAACCCCACGGCATCCGTGGCCGAGATGCTGGACAACTTAGTGGGGAGGAAAACTTTCCCCAACCCACCAGAATTGCACAGAGCACACCGGTCGCTGCGCCCGAAGCCCAAGGCAGGGGATCGACCAAGGGCAGTTATAGCTAAACTGCACCGGTACCAAGACAGGGAAACAATCCTGCGCTGGGCAAAACAGAACATGCAAATGGGAAAGACACCTCATCAGAGTTTATGAGACATTGGGGCAGGCCTAGCCAGGAGACGGGCCAAATTCAATAGAGCGAAAGCAGCTCTTTACAAGAACGAGGTGCGTTTTGGTATGCTGTACCCAGCGAAACTCTGGGTCACATACCAAGAAAGAGGGTACTTCTTCACAGCCCCCGCCGAAGCAAAACGTTTATCGAGGAACACAGGCAGGAAAACCGACAGCAAGGTGCAACAGCACGCTAAGGGGGGCGGGGGGTGGTGAGGTAACCCCTCCCCCCCGCCACGGCGAGCGCACCCTGAACAAAAAGCAAACCACTACTCGAGGGACCGCTCCAGGTGGGAGGCCAGGCCCCAGCACAAGGGAACGAGAGTAGCGGAGAAGGGAGAGCAAGCGAGAGGAGTGCAGGGTAGGATGGGGGAAGAGCGGGCAGAAAACCGCAGAGGTCGGGCAAGGGAGAAGCGAGACAGTAACACCCGAGAGGGGGGAGGGGGAGGAGGGGCCACCGCACTAGCAGGAAAACTAGCACCGGGGTCACGCAACGAAGCAGGGCCGCAGCACGCCCCCAACAGGGGGGAAGGTACCAGACGGGAAGGGGGGCGGCAACCACTCAACAGAGGCGGGAGAGCAAACGGGGATAAGAACAGGGGAAAGAGGGACAGAAAAGAGGTATACGGGAGGGGGTGGGGGGGGAGGGAGGGACCGGGGGGGTGTGGGGACACAGGGAAGGAGGGACATACAAGGCTAGAAAAGGAATAAAAATAGGGCTACAAAGTGCCACAACCAAGGCTTGGAACAAGGAATCGATGTAAGCAATCACCCAGTACGGTCTCTGGGCGAAGGGAGACTCCAGAGTGCAGGGGACTACCGCGTGGCGGACGCACAGTGGGCGGCCATGGCGGGTGCAACTTGGACAAAGGGAATCCCCAGAGTGCAGGGGCCCGACCGCATGGAGAGAGCAGAGACAGCAGCCATCCTGGACGGCCCCCTAACAAAGGGAAACCCCGGAGGGCAGGGGCGCGTCCACCAGGTAAGTATGTTTAATCCCACAGGAGCGAGGGGGCAGAAACCCCCCCCATCAGGATAGTCACCTGGAACGTAAGGGGACTTAACAGCCCAGTGAAGAGATCCAGAGTCCTCACCCACCTCAGAAATATGAGGGCCGACATAGTCTTCCTCCAAGAGACACACCTGAGAGAGCAGGACCAACTGCGGGTAAGAAAGGGCTGGGTGGGACAAACCTACAATTCCTGCTATGGGACAAGGGCCAGGGGGGTGGCGATATTGTTCAGCAAGAAGATGGTGTTTAGGCCGACGAAGACGGCTACGGACCCAGGGGGACGGTACGTCATGGTCAGCGGGGCCATGGATGGGGCACTGGGAGTACTAGTTAACGTGTACGTGCCCAACTGGGATGACATGAGCTTCATCAAGAAGACCATGGCAGAAATCCCCTACACAGTGACTCACTGACTAATCAAGGGGGGGGACTTCAACTTTGTAAAGTATCGAACGACTGACAGATCAAACTCCAAACGGGGAAAACCTCAAGCATGGCAAGGGAACTCAGTCACTTTATGGAGCAGATGGGAGCGGTGGACCCCTGCAGGTTCACTCACCCAGGGGAGAAGGAATTCTCTTTCTTCTCCCCAGTACACAATGTGTACACCAGAATTGACTTCTTTGTGGTGGGGAAAACGGTGCTTCCGGGGATAGACAAAGTGGAATACTCCGCAATTGTGATATCAGACCACGCTCCACACTACATGGACGTGAGGCTGGAGCCGAGCAGGGCCCAACACCCCACATGGAGGTTGGCAAGGCCTTCAATGAAAAGATATTGCAGGCCATAGCGAAGTACACGGAGAACAACCAGAACGGGGAGGTCTCACCCTCCGCGTTTTGGGATGCGCTAAAGGCGCATAAGAGGGGAAATTATTGCTTTCAAAGCGCAAAGAGATAGGGGGGAAAGGGCGGTTAGGCAGCAACTGGTCGACTCCATACTGAAGATAGACCGCAAATACTCCGAGGCCCCGACTGTAGAGCTCCTGGCGGAGAGGAAAGAGCTACAAAGGAACTTTGACCTGCTCTCCACCAGGTAAGCAGTGCACCAACTTCACCAGGCACGGGGAACCCTGAACGAACACGGAGACAAAGCCAGCCGCCTGTTGGCACACCAGCTGAGAAAGCAGGCAGCCAACAGAGAAATTGCACAAATCAGGGAGACCAGAGGCACATTAGAAACAGAACCAGAAAAGATCAGCAAAACCTTCAAGGCCTTTTACCAAGGGCTGTACACCTCAGAGCCCCCAATGGGGGATTCTGGGATGAAACGGTTCCTTGATGGACTGGACATACCAGTCGTGGGGGAGGGCAGAAAACGGGGCCTGGAAGCACCACTAGCACTGGGAGAGATCATGGACAACATTAGCTCCATGCAGGCTGGGAAGGCGCCAGGATCAGACGGATTCCCGACGGACTTCTACAAAAACTTTGCGACAGCGCTGGCCCCGCACCTACGGGAGATGTTCACAGACTCGCTAGCTAGGGGCACACCGCCACCCACGCTAGCACAGGCCTCAATCTCACTGATACCTAAGAAAGATAAAGACCCAACGGAATGTGGGTCATACAGACCCATCTCACTGCTGAACGCAGACGCCAAAATACTGGCCAAAATCCCAGCCAAAAGGCTAAAAGAGTGCGTACCAGAGGTGGTCGCAGAGGACCCGACGGGCTTTGGAAAAGTTAGACAGCTAACCTCGAACATCAGGCACCTGGTGATAATGACCCCCCTCTGGGCAGAGAGTACAAGAGGTGATCGTCTCCCTAGACGCAGAAAAGGCCTTCGACAGGGTCGAATGGAAATACCTTATAGTGGTACTGATGCAGTTTGGGCTTGGAACAGGGTTGTTGTTGTCCTGGGTAAAACTCCTATACAACGCTCCCATGGCGAGCGTACAGACCAACAATACCAATCCCAATACTTCCAGCTGCGCATGGGCACCAGACAAGGATGCCCACTGTCCCCGCTGCTGTTCGGTCTAGCGATCGAGCCATTAGCAATAACGCCC
Source organism: Scyliorhinus canicula (assembly GCF_902713615.1). Classification (NCBI taxonomy): domain Eukaryota; kingdom Metazoa; phylum Chordata; class Chondrichthyes; order Carcharhiniformes; family Scyliorhinidae; genus Scyliorhinus; species Scyliorhinus canicula. Next base: position 91,161,556 of record NC_052161.1, on the reverse strand, counting down.
AGAGCAGCAAAAAGCTGGAGGGGGATCCGAAGGGGTGGCAGAGTGCACAGAGTCTCACTCTATGCAGTTGACATGCTCTTCCACATTTCGGACCCACAAAGCAGCATGGACGGAATCATTGCACTCCTGAAAGAGTTGGCGCCTTCTCGGGCTACAAACTCAACATGAGCAAAAGCGAGATCTTCCCGGTACCCCACAAGTAGGGGGGGCAGCACTAACGGGACTGCCGTTTAAACAAGTCCGACACAAATTCCGCTACCTGGGGATCCAAATAGCCCATGACTGGAAAAGAATCCACAAATGGAACCTCACCAGTCTGACAGAGGAAGTTAAAAAGGACCTGCAAAGATGGAACACACTCCCACTCTCCCTCGCGGGGAGAGTCCAGACGATCAAAATGAACGTACTGCCCAGGTACCTCTTCCTACTTAGATCCATTCCGATCTACATCCCCAAAGCCTTTTTCAAAGGACTAGACAAACTAATCATGCCGTTTGTATGGGTGGGAGCGAATAAGGGGATGGATCAAGGAGCCAGAAGCTCAATGGGTACGCACAGAAGAGGCCTCCTCGCCATGGCGACACTCCCATCCCCACTCAAAAAACACTCCAGCAGCCCAGTGGTGATAGCCGCCGTCCAGCCCTGGAACTAACTACGGCAGCAATTTGGCCTGACCAAAATGTCGGACAAAGCTTCCATCTGCAACAACCATAGGTTCACACCAGTGCTGACTGACGCCACCTTTAAAAGGTGGGGACAGGACGGAAGGACACGGACAGTCAGTGACTTATACACGGACGGCAGGATCGCAACACTGAATGAACTGACAGAGAAATTCCAACAAGCCAGGGGGAACGAGCTAAGGTACCTGCTTAACTTCCTATGAAAGGAGACAAGGACATACCCACAACCGCCACGACAGACATTACTGGAAGAGTTACTGGATGCAAGCATCCTAGATAAGGGGAACTGTAGCGACATGTATGAGCGACTGGTAGAAAGGGCCGACACCGTACTGGACGCAACAAGAAAGAAATGGGAGGAAGACCTGGGGAGTGAAATAGGGTGGGGACTCTGGAGCGAAGCACTGCACAGGGTCAACTCCACCTCCACATGCGCAAGGCTCAGCCTGACGCAATTAAAAGTGGTACATAGAGCCTACTTAACAAGAACTCATATGAGTACATTCTTCCCGCAGGTGGAGGATAGATGTGAACGGAGCCAAGGAGGCCCGACCAACCACGCCCACATGTTGTGGTCTTGCCCCAGACTTGCTGGGTACTGGACAGCCTTCTTTGAGGCAATGTCCAAAGTGGTGGGGTTGAGGTTGGAGGCGTGCCCGAAAGTGGCGGTCTTCGGGGTATCAGACCAGCCAGATCTATTCCTGGGGAGGAGGGCGGACGCCCTTGCCTTTGCCTCCCTGATCGCCCGGCGTAGAATCCTGTTTGGCTGGCGGTCAGCAGCACCACCCAAAGCTGCAGACTGGCTGTCCGACCTATCAGAATCTCTCCAAATGGAGAAAATCAAATTCGCCATCCGAGGGTCAGACGACGGCTTCCACAGAACATGGGAGCCATTCACGCAATTGTTCCGGGACCTGTTTGTGGCCAACGAACAAGCAGAAGAATAGCCAGGTAGCCAAGAATCAGGGGAAAGTAGCCAGGCAAAGGCGAACCACAGGAGAAGGGGAACGGGGAAGGGGGCAGAAGGGGGGGGGGGGGGGGGGGGGGGGGGGGAAGAGGGAGGAGATAGGGAACAATAGAGGGGAACCAGAGAGTGGGGGGCCGGGGAATGATAGCCGGAAGGAGGGCACGAGAAACAATAGCAAACTTGACATCCAGAGGAACAGAGAGCAAGGGAAATCCGGGCGAAAGACGGGCCAAACGGCTGAAGCGGAGGTGAACACGAGACGACAACGGCAGCGAAAACCGCCCGTGAGAAGCAAGTAACAGCACCAACATCTGATCCATTCGAGTAGCGCCCTCTGTAATTGTTTCTCCAGCGCCCAAATGTATATGTACCTCCCCAGTTCCCCCCCCCCCCATAAACAGATGTCTACTTATGTGTAAAAAATAATATTGCCAATTGTACAGAGTTGCTGTTGTTGAGCTAGTGCATTACACCCTACCAGTTATTTTATTTTATTTATTTTTTTGTTTGTTTGTGTGTGCTCTTCTCTTCTATTTATATATATATATTATTCTCTGTACATAACGGTAAATATACTTTCTTCAAAAACCCAATAAAAAACATGTGTGTAAAAAAATAGATACCAGGAAGTTCATAGAGCCAATAATGTGTTATCCTCGGATTCTGAAGGTTCAAATCTGGAAATCACAAATCATGTCAGTTTGTATTACTTATTGGAGATCAGGGGTAATTACAAAACATTGCCACACAAGGAATGGTGCATATGGAGTCCACCAACTCTGAGGGGATCGAACTCTCTGCTGCACTTGTGAAGTACAAGAGAGAATGTAAAGATGGCGGGATTGAAAAGAGTCTATTGGTTGAAAACAAATAAAATATTTCCCTCAGCGTTGACAATCCTACTTGTAGTTTGGTTGGAGGAGATCTTCGAAATTCGGTAAAACAGTCATTGTACAATCAGGAAAGATTGACTACATTACACAAGAGACAGATATAATAAAGGTACTGGAAGAGTTTGAACATTTTTGGAGGGAAGCACTGGGGGCACTCCATTAACTAATCATGATGTAGAAATAAGAAACTTTGAACCATTAAAGCCACATCCATCTCAACTGAAACCACAGAAACAGGCTTGGTTAGAGACTGATGAATAATGTACGTTGGACATGTTTCAGAAACAAGGGAAGCCACTCTGATCTAGAGAATGCCAAGTAGCGTTTGGGAGATCGATGGCCATTTGAGAGGACAAGCCAGTGCTGACCGCCCCAGACTTTCCCAGACCATGGGGCGAAATTCTCCGACGCCCAGCAGGGTCGGAGAATCGCCTGTGGCCGCCGAAAATCCCACCCCCGCCGTGGCAGAGATTCTCCGACACCCAGGAAGTGGCGGTGGCGGGAATCTCGCCACTCCGATCGGAGAGGCCCCTGCGGTGATTCTCCGGCCCGGATGGGCCGAAGTCCCGCCGCTGGGAGGCCTCTCCCGCCGCCGAGGTTTGAACCACCTCTGTAACGGCGGGATCAGGGGCGCGAGCAGGCCCTGGGGTCCTGGGGGGGGGGGGCGATCAAACCCCGGGGGTGCCCCCGCGGTGGCCAGGCCCGCGATCGGGGCCCCCCGCTCAGACTCCAGGCCAGTGCCCTGAGGAGTGCACTATTTTCCTCCGCGGCCATAATCCACTTCTGGGGCGGCATTCTCCCCTACCCGGCGTGATGGAGGGTGCCGGCGTAGGGGAGTAGCGCCAACCACTCAGGGGTCGGACCTCCCCAAAGGTGGGGAATTCTCCCCACCTTTGGGGGCCAGCCCCGCGCCGGAGCGGTTTGCACCAGAAGACTGGCGAAAAAAACCAGCGCCCCCGGCAGCGGGGCTGGCCGAAAGGCTTTCGCCGGTCGGCGCATGCGCCGGCAGTGACGTCAGCGGAGGAAAATAGTGCACCCAGGGCACTGGCCCGGAGTCTGAGCGGGGGGCCCCGATCGCGGGCCAGGCCACCGTGGGGGCACCCCCCGGGGTTCGATCGCCCCCCCCCGCCCCCCCAGAACCCTGGGGCCCGCTCGCGCCGCTGATCCCACCGTTCCAGAGGTGGTTCAATCCTCGGCGGCGGGAGAGGCCTCCCAGCGGCGGGACTTCGGCCCATCCGGGCCGGAGAATCACCGCAGGGCCTCTCCGATCGGAGTGGCGAGATTCCCGCCACCTCCACTTCCCGGGTGGCGGTGAATCTCTGCCACGGCGGGGGCGGGATTTTCGGCGGCCCCAGGCGATTCTCCGACCCTGCTGGGGGTTGGAGAATTTCGCCCATGCTTGGAGAAATGTTTAAAACCCAGAACGTAGGTCTATGCCGTTGGAGTGTATCATTACAATAATTTAATGATAAAACTGAACGTATTTGAGGAAAAGATAAAATGTTCATGGATCCTTAGTCACGTGGTTAAACTCTGACTCATTATTAATGTAGAGACTGGGAACGGAACTTGTAAAATGGGAATGGTTTAGATGGATATGTGTTTGTGATTATGTTTTGCATACCTCATCATGAAATATCAATGCACTGATGTTTCATTCATTCAAACACTCCCTCAGAGGTTCAATCCCCATCTCTCCATTCCACTCTCCCTTGTCTCTCTCTGTCTATCTCTCTCTCTCTCCGTCTCTCCTCTGTTCATGTCCAGTCTCTCTCTCTCTCTCAGATGTGTCTCAATCTTTTCTCTGACTCAATGACAGGGTGAAAAGTTCCTCAAACCTGTTTCTGTCTTTGTTCCTTTTCACAATGACACTTCCCCCGAGATCAGAATGAGTGGCTGTTTGTACTGACTTTCTGTCACGCTCTCTATCACTCTTTCTCCCTCTCTCTCTCTGTCTCTCTGTCTACTGCTCAGGGCCGGCTCAAGGTACCGGCAACTCGGGCAGTCGCCCGGGGCGCCATGTGCTAGGGGGCGCCATCAAGGAGTGCGTGACCGGCGTCAGAGACCCGGCGCCGCGGAAAAGACTCGGGTCCCGCGCATGCGCAGTTGGGCCGGTGCCAACCAGCGCATGCGCGGTGGCCGCCCTCCCCCAGGCCGCCCCGCACAAACATGGCGGATGGATCCAGGTTCGCCGGTGGAAGAAAGGAGGCCTGCCGACAGAGAGACCGGCCTGCCGAACGGTGGGTCCTGATCATGTACCAGGTGACTCCGCCCCCCCCCTCGGGCCCCCCCCCCCTCGGGCCCCCCCCCCCCGCCGCCCCCCCCTCCACCCCCCCGCCCCGCCCCCCATCCGCCCCCACTCCGCCCCCCCACCCCGACCCCCTACCCCCCCGCCCCGCCCCCCCCCCCTCCGCCCCCCCCGGCCCCGGCCCCACCCCCCTCTCCCGGCCCCCCCCGCCCCCCACCCCCCCCTCCCTCCCGAAGGGCGCCGAAGTTCAGCTTGCCCGGGGCGCCAGCAACCCTAGGGCCGGCGCTGCTACCCCTCCCCCTCTGTCGCTCCCCCTGTGTTTCCCTCACTCTGTCACCCTCACTCTCACTCTCCGTCTGTCTCTGTCTCTAGCACTCTCCCTCTCCACATGTCCATCTCTCTCTCTCTCTCGCTCCCTCTATTGAAAGGTTTGTGTTACCTGGTCTGGGTGTTGTGTCTTTGCTGATGTTTCTCATATTGATGTAGGTGCTGTCCTGCTCCATGGTTTGTGTCTGAGGGTCTCCTTCTCTCTCTCCAACTGTCTTCTCTGTTGCTCTCCTGTCTCCTCTCTCTCAGAGATGTGTCTCAGTCTTTCCTTTGACTCGATGTGAGCATGAGAACTTCCTCAAAACTGTTTGAGCCTCTTTTGGTAATGACTGAGATCAGAATGAGAGGCTGGTTGCACTGACTCCAGAAGCAGCAGCCTCTCTGTCTCTCTCTGGTTCTCTCTCTCTGGGTGCGATTCTCCGCTCCCCACGCGGAGTGGGAGAATCGCGGAGGGCCGGGCGAATCACGCCACGCCGCCCTGCAACCCCCGCGATTCTCCCACCCCCCCCCCCAAAATGGCGTGTCGCGTTTTGCGACACGGCGCTCGGAGAATTGCCGCTCGCTGTTTTTCCCGCTGATTCTCTGGCCCTGATGGGCCGAGCGGTCTGACGACCCCTACTGGTTCATGCCGGCGGCAACCACACCTGGTCGCTGCCAGCATGAACATCGCGCGACAGGTAAGTGTGGGGCCTGTGGGGGGCGGAGAGAGGATCGAGCACCACGGCCGTGCTCGTGAGGTGACTGGCCCACTCTTTCCCCTCTTCCGCCCCGCAAGATCAAGCCACCATGTCTTGTGGGGCAGCGGAGGGGAAGACGGCAACTGCGCATGCACGGGTTGGAGCCGGCCAACCTGCGCATGCGCGGCTGACGTCACTTAGGTGCCGCCGGCCGTGTCATTCTCGTCGCGCCGCTTTGACGCAAGCGTCAAGGCCCGACGCCCGAGATTCTGCAACGCCACTCCCGGGGTGGGGGGGGGGGGGGGGGGGGGGGGGGGGGGGAGAGAGAGAGAGAGAGAATAGGGGGCAAGGTGCGGCCTCCGACGCCGGAGTGAAACACTCCGGGTTTCACTCCGGCGTCGGCCGTTGCGGAGAATCGCGCCCCTGTCTCCCCCTTTCTCTGTCTCTCTCCATCTCTTTCTCTGTCACTCACTCTCCCCCCTCTCTCTCTCTTGCTGTTTCTTTCTCTCTTGTTGTCTGTCTCTCTCGATGTCTCCACTTTCTCTTTGTCTCCACTTTCCTTTCCCTCTGTCTCCCTTTTATTTGTCTCTCCTTTGTCTCTGTCTCTCCTTTGTCTGTCTCCCCTTTGTCTCTGTCTCTCCTTTGTCTCTATCTCTCCTCTGTCTCTCCTCCGTGTTAAGTAATGGGTCAAGAGACATTGCAATTAGTTGTCTCATTTACGTTAAGCGTGCAATAATTGACACTGATATGTAAAGGGGCTTCAGGTGGCCTCTGGGTCTGGTGATGTGTAGAGTTTTGTGCAGAATCTGTTGGAAGAAATATAAGTGTGTTTGGTGAAAAAGGAACAGAACTTTTGTCTCTTCATACCACAGTATCTAATACGTCTGACAATTGGTAGCAGAGAATGGTTGCTGTGTAAATGTGAAGGATTGAAAGATACAATTTTTCCAGATCAAACCAAGGAGTGAGTGAAAAAAAAAGGGATATATGACTGAACCCAGGATAAAGATGGCCGCGAATATGACTATCCTCCCTTATTTTCTGAAAGGGGATCGTACGACCAACAGAGAAGTGCAGTAGTTATGTGGACTAAGGTAACTGCCTTGGGAAAGAGAAAGCAAGGTATGGCATTGGCTCTTTCTTTACCATATGGCAGTAAAATCCGAAACAAAGTGCTTTCTGAGCTGGAATTGGAAGAGTTAGACTCAGAAGAAGGTCTGGCAACTTGATTACATTATTTGGATAAGATTTATAAGAAAGATGACTTGTTAAGTGCGTATGAAGCATGGTCAGATTTTGAGAAGTTCTGGAAAATGGAGGATTTATCCATGGAAGACTATATAATGGAATTTGGCAGACAATATAAAAGGCTGCAGAAACACAAACTGGAATTTCCACAGTCTGTGTTGGCCTTTAAATTACTTGACTGTGCTAGAGTGAGCAACATGGATAGGCTCCTGGTTTTGACAGGAGTTCAGTTTACGGATAATGATACCTTATTCGAACAGATGACAAAAGCTTTACAAAAGTTTCTGGGGAAACATTCGATTCCAATGGCTCTGATGACCCAAATAGGTCAGCCTGCAATAAGACAGAATATGGAAGATATACTACTAACAGGATGATGAAACCGTATGGCTACGAACAGGCCTCAAGACTATAAAAGTAGACCGAGACAAGGAAATTATAAAGACAGAAACCCAGTTAGAACCTACAATAGGAGGATGAACCCCAGAAATGCCCGGGGCATGATAAATCGATGTTTTCGATGTGACTCTCAATACCATTATGCTTTCAACTGTCCAACTCGTTATGATAGAGTATTTGAAGCGACACATGACACGGAAGAGTCAGAAGAGGGAAAAAGATAGTGACCAGAAAGAAGGCATTGTCCTATTAACAAGCAGTTTTACGCCGGTAATGAGGGTGTTGGTTGCAGAATCCTTTAACTGTGCTGTATTGGACAGCGGCTGCACATCTATTGTGTGTGGAATTGACTGGTTAAAATGTTATCTGGACTCCTTGAACAATGAAAATCGTAACATGCCAGCGACTGATAGAAATGAGGCTATGACACGTGAGGACCTTGAGAGGATTGTTATCACTAAGGAGGGAGTGATGGGCAAGCTAATGGGGCTAAAGGTAGACAAGTCTCCTGGCCCTGATGGAATGCATCCCAGAGTGCTAAAAGAGATGGCTAGGGAAATTGCAGATGCACTAGTGATAATTTACCGAAATTCACTAGATTCTGGGGTGGTCCCGGTGGATTGGAAATTAGCAAATGTGACGCCACTGTTTAAAAAAGGAGGTAGGCAGAAAGCAGGAAATTATAGGCCAGTGAGCTTAACTTCAGTAGTAGGGAAGATGCTGGAATCTATCATCAAGGAAGAATTTGCAAGGCATCTGGATAGAAATTGTCCCAATTGGGCAGACTCAGCATGGGTTCATAAAGGGCAGGTCATGCCTAACTAATTTAGTGGAATTTTTTGAGGACATTACCAGTGCAGTAGATAACGGGGAGCCGATGGATGTGGTATATCTGGATTTCCAAAAAGCCTTTGACGAGGTGCAACACAAAAGGTTGCTGCATAAGATAAAGATGCATGGCATTAAGGGTAAAGTAGTAGCATGGATAGAGGATTGGTTAATTAATAGAAAGCAAAGAGTTGGGATAAATGGGTGTTTCTCTGGTTGGCGATCAGTACCAAGTGGTGTCCCTCAGGGATCCGTGTTGGGCCCACAATTGTTCACAATTTACATAGATGATTTGGAGTTGGGGACCAAGGGCAATGTGTCCAAGTTTGCAGATGACACTAAGATGAGTGGTAAAGCGAAAAGTGCAGAGGATACTGGAAGTCTGCAGAGGGATTTGGATAGGTTAAGTGAATGGGCTCGGGTCTGGCAGATGGAATACAATGTTGACAAATGTGAGGTTATCCATTTTGGTAGGAATAACAGCAAACGGGATTATTATTTAAACAATAAAATATTAAAGCATGCCGCTGTTCAGAGAGACTTGGGTGTGCTAGTGCATGAGTCACAGAAGGTTGGTTTACAAGTGCAACAGATGATTAAGAAGGCAAATGGAATTTTGTCCTTCATTGCTAGAGGGATGGAGTTTAAGACTAGGGAGGTTATGTTGCAATTGTATAAGGTGTTAGTGCGGTCACACCTGGAGTATTGTGTTCAGTTTTGGTCTCCTTACTTGAGAAAGGACGTACTGGCGCTGGAGGGTGTGCAGAGGAGATTCACTAGGTTAATCCCAGAGCTGAAGGGGTTGGATTATGACGAGAGGTTGAGTAGACTGGGACTGTACTCGTTGGAATTTAGAAGGATGAGGGGGGATCTTATAGAAACATTTAAAATTATGAAGGGAATAGATAGGATAGATGCGGGCAGGTTGTTTCCACTGGCTGGTGACAGCAGAACTAGGGGACATAGCCTCAAAATAAGGGGAAGTAGATTTAGGACTGAATTTAGGAGGAACTTCTTCACCCAAAGGGTTGTGAATCTATGGAATTCCTTGCCCAGTGAAGCAGTTGAGGCTCCTTCATTACATGTTTTTAAGGTAAAGATAGATCGTGTTTTGAAGAATAAAGGGATTAAGGGTTATGGTGTTCGGGCCGGAAAGTGGAGCTGAGTCCACAAAAGATCAGCCATGATCTAATTGAATGGCGGAGCAGGCTCGAGGGGCAAGATGGCCTACTCCTGCTCCTAGTTCTTATGTTCTTATGTTCTTAAGTAACAAGGTTAAGGGATTTGAAAGCTCCACGAGTTTCAGATTTGGGGATGATAATACTCTGAAGTCGCTGAAAAGAGTGGTGATGCCTTGCAATATTGCCGGAGTGAATCATTTCATTAGCACGGATGTTGTCTCAAGTGAGGTACCTTTGCTTCTGAGCAGACCGTCGATGAAGAAAGCACACATGAAACTGGATATGGAACAGGATAAGGCAACAGTTTTTGGAAAGACTGGTGGATTACAATTTACACAGTCGAGACACTATTATTCCATTACTGACAAATAATATTTCAAGTAGAGTGGTTAAGGATGTGTTAATGGCAGTTGAAAATGGGACTTTAGCTGATAAAAAGCTTGTTGTAGTAAAACTGTATAGGCAATCTGCGCATCCGTCTCCTCGGAGGCTGAACATTTTATTAAACGATGCAGGGGTAAGGGATGAAGACTACCCTAAACTGATAGAACAGGTCAGTGATCTCTGTGAAGTTTGTCGGAAGTACAGAAGGACACCAGCACAATCAATAGTAACCCTAGCTTTGGCCAGGGATTTTTTTTTATTTTAAATAATTTTTATTAAGATTTTCACAAAATATAAACAACAACACAATATTAACAAAACAACCATGGTTAAAAACCCAAGAACAACACCAACCCAACTACAAAAGCAACTGAAAAAAAAAGCAAACAAAAACAAAAAGGAAAGAGATAACACCTGCCACATCCCACAAACCCATTTACACAGTTCTCCCTCCCACCGAACCAAACCCCCCCCCCCCGGGTTGCTGCTGCTGCTGGCCTATTTCCCTACCGTTCCACCAGGAAGTCCAGGAAAGGCTGCCACCGCCTAAAGAACCCATGTACTGATCCCCTCAGGGCAAATTTCACCTTCTCCAATTTGATGAACCCTGCCATATCATTGATCCAGGCCTCCAGGCTTGGGGGCCTCGCATCCTTCCACTGAAGAAGAATCCTCCGCCGGGCTACTAGGGACGCAAAGGCAAGATCACCAGCCTCTTTCGCCTCCTGCACTCCCGGCTCCACTGCAACCCCAAAAATTGCGAGTCCCCAGCCTGGCTTGACCCTGGATCCCACCACCCTCGACACTGTCCTTGCTACCCCCTTCCAAAACTCCCCCAGCGCTGGGCACGCCAAAAACATATGGGCGTGGTTCGCTGGGCTCCCCGAGCACCTAGCACACCTGTCTTCGCCCCCGAAAAATCTACTCATCCTCGTCCCAGTCATGTGGGCCTTATGCAGCACCTTGAACTGTATGAGGCTAAGCCTCGCACAGGAAGAGGAGCAATTCACTCTCTCCAGGGCATCCGCCCATGTCCCCTCCTCAATCTCCTCACCCAGCTCCTCTTCCCATTTACCCTTCAGTTCCTCCACCGAGGCCTCGTCGACCTCCTTCATTACTCGGTATATGTCCGAAATCCTCCCTCCTCCAACCCACACCCCCAAGAGCATCCTGTCCCGTACCCCACATGGGGGCAACAAGGGGAAACCCTCCACCTGCCGCCTAGCAAACGCCCTAACCTGCATGTACCGAAACATGTTCCCCAGGGGGAGCCCAAACTTCCCCTCTAACTCCCCCAAGCTTGTGGACCTCCCCTCCATAAACAGGTCCCTCAACCTCCTAACCCCTACCCTGTGCCAACCCAGATATCCGCCATCAATGCTCCCTGGGACGAACCGATGGTTTCCCCCGTATCGGGGCCTCCATCGAGCCCCCCACTTCTCCCCTCTGCCGTCTCCATTGCCCCCATATTTTGAGGGTAGCCGCCACCACCAGGCTCGTGGTATACCTCGTTGGAGGGAGCGGCAACGGCGCCATTACCAGCGCCTCTAGGCTCGTGCCCACACAGGACGCTACCTCCATCCTCTTCCATGCTGCCCCTTCCCCCATCCATTACCCACTTACGCACCATCGCTGCAACCAATAGTACCCACATAGGTTGGGCAGCGCCAGCCCCCCCATCCCTGCCCCGTTCCAGGAACACTCTTCTCACCCTCGGATCCCATGCGCCCACACAAATCCCGTAACACTCCTGTTGGCCCTCCTAAAAAAGGCCTTCGGGATAAGGATGGGGAGGCACTGGAACAGGAACAAAAACCTCGGGAGCACCGTCATCTTAACGGACTGCACCCTCCCCGCCAGTGACAGCGGTAACATATCCCACCTTTTGAACTCCTCCTGCATCTGCTCCACCAACCCTGTGAGGTTGAGCTTGTGCAGGGCCCCCCAGCTCCCAGCCACCTGGACTCCTAGGTACCTGAAGCTCTTCCCTGCCTGCTTCAGTGGGAGCCTACCAATCCCCTCCTCCTGATCCCCCGGGTGCACCGCGAACAACTCGCTCTTGCCCAGGTTCAGCTTATACCCAGAGAAGCCCCCAAATGCACTAAGAATCCTCATCACCTCCAGCATCCCCCCCACCGGGTCCGCCACATACAGCAACAGGTCGTCCGCATAAAGCGACAATCGATGCTCCTCCCCACCCCGCACCAGGCCCCTCCAGTTCCCTGACTCCCTCAACGCCATGGCCAGGGGCTCAATTGCCAACACAAAGAGCAAGGGGGACAGGGGATGTGGTGAATGTAACTTAGTAATTCACACTGTATTTACCAATGCCATTGTAAGCGCAGTAGCGTTGTCCGACCACTAGGGGGAGTAGCTCTGGGAATGCTCAGGAGTTTGTACAGGGCTCCACCCTTGGCTCCGCCCACGACTCCTCCCCCTGGACTGCTGTATAAATACCCTTGTCCAGAGCCAGCCTGCAGTTCATCGAGAGTTCAACGGGTAACAGGCTGGCTCTGTAGTAAGTAGATTAAAACCACTGTTCATATCTTAAAGCACATGTCTAGTGAATTGATGGTTCCATCAGGGGACACCCCTGTCTCATCCCCCGGTACAACCGAAAGTACTCCGACCTCCTCCTATTCGTGGCTACACTCGCCATCGGGGCCTCATAGAGCAACCTCACCTAATGGACAAACCCCTGCCCAATCCCAAACCTTTCCAACACTTCCCACAGATACCCCCACTCAACCCTATCAAAGGCCTTCTCCGCATCTAATGCCACCACTATCTCCGCCTCCCCTTCCACAGCCGGCATCATAATAACGTTGAGGAGCCTTCGTACGTTTGTATTCAACTGCCTTCCCTTCACAAACCCCGTCTGGTCCTCATGAATGACCCCCGGCACACAATCCTCTATTCTTGTGGCTAAGGTCTTTGCCAGCAACTTGGCGTCTACATTGAGCAGCGGGATCGGCCGATATGACCCACTCTGCAGGGGGTCCTTGTCCCGCTTTAGGATCAAGGAAATCAGCGCCTGTGACATAGTTGGGGGCAAAGCATCTCCCCTCCCTTGCCTCGTTAAAGGTCCGGACCAACAGGGGGCCCAACAGGTCCGCATACCTTTTATAAAATTCGGCCGGAAACCCATCCAGCCCCAGCGCCTTCCCCGACTGCATGCTCCCTATCCCTTTAACCAGCTCCTCCAGCTCAATCGGCGCCCCCAGTCCCTCCACCTGCCCCTCCTCCACCCTCGGAAATCACAGCTTGTCCAAGAAGCGCCCCATTCCACCCCCCTCCACCGGGGGTTCAGACCGGTACAGTTCCCCATAGAAGTCCCTGAAGACTCCATTAACATTTACTCCCCTCTGCACCACCTTCCCAGCTCTATCCGTCACTCCCCCAATCACCCCGGCCGCATCCCGCTTTCGGAGCTGGTGTGCCAGCATCCTGCTCACCTTCTCCCCATATTCAAACACCGCCCCCTGTGCTTTCCTCCACTGAGCTTCCACCTTTCTGGTAGTCAATAGGTCGAACCTGGCCTGAAGGCTACGCCTCTCCCCCAGCAATCCCTCCTCCGGAGCCTCCGCATATCTCCTATCCACCCTCACCATCTCCTCTATCAGTCTCTCCCTCTCCCTCTGCTCCCCCCTCTCCCTATGGGTTCGGATGGAAATCAACTCCCCTCTAATCACCGCCTTCAATGCCTCCCAGATCGTCCCCACTCGGACCTCCCCGTTGTCATTGGCCTCGAGGTACCTCTCGATACACCCCCGAACCCTCCCAGCCACCTCCTCATCTGCCAGCAGCCCCACCTCCAAGCGCCAGAGCGGACATTGGTCCCTCTCCTCCCCCAGCCCGAGGTCCACCCAGTGCGGGGCATGATCTGAAATGGCAATGGTAGAGTATTCAACATCCTCCACCCTCGAAACCAGCCCCCTGCTCAGGACAAAAAAAAATCAATCCTCGAATAGGCCTTTTGTACGTGGGAGATAAACGAGTACTCCCTGGCCCTTGGCCTCGCAAACCTCCAGGGGTCCACCCCTCCCATCTGATCCATAAATCCCCTCAACACCTTAGCTGCCACCGGCCTCCTACCCATCCGGGACTCGGATCGATCCAATGGGGGATCCAGCACCATGTTGAAGTCCCCCCCCCATGGTCAGGCCCCCCACCTACAGGTCCGGAATGCGGCCCAACATGCGCCGCATAAACCCCACATCGTCCCAATTTGGGGCGTAAACATTCACCAACACCACCCGCTCCCCCTGCAGCTTACCACTCACCATCACATACCTCCCGCCACTGTCAGCCACCACATGTAACGCCTCAAACGACACCCTCTTTCCCACCAGGATCGCCACCCCCCGATTCTTCTCCTCCAGCCCTGAATGAAATACTTGGCCCACCCATCCCTTCCTCAGCCGAACCTAGTCCACCACCTTCAGGTGTGTCTCTTGGAGCATGGGCACATCCGCCTTCAGCCCCTTCAAGTGGGCAAACACTCGGGGCCCATTTGACCAGCCCATTCAGCCCCCTCACATTCCAGGTGATCAGCCGGATCAGAGGGCTCCCTGCCCCCCTCCCCTGACGATTAGCCATAACCCATCCCCTGCCCACCACTGGCCAGCTTCCCCCGCTCGGCCAGTTCCCTACGGCGGCAACTCCCCCCCCCCCCCCCCCCCCCCAACACCCCCTGCATCCTCCAGCTTCTTCCTGGCCATTCCAGCAGCAACCCGGTACCCCCTCCCAGGCTAGGACCCCTCCTAGCCGCGCCCCTCCCTTCATAGCACTCCCGTGAGCCAGCTAACTTCTGCTGACCCCGGCGACTCCCGCCATACCTCCGACTCCTCCCCACGTGGGACTACTCCTCCTCCTTCGTGCCCATCAGCAGGCCCTCCTCCACCCCCCCCCGCTCTTGTGTGGGAAAATAACAGCCAGCAACGGCCCGTGCTTCTCAGCCCCGACTCCGCCCCCATCATCCCACAGCGCAGGAAACCAGAAAAAAGCCCGTGCTTTCGCCCTGCCCAACCCCGCCTCCTCTAGGGTAACTCCCATTGCCAGTCCCCACCACCAGCTCCCCGCACTACCAGTTTACCTCCCTGCCCGAACCCGTCCACCAGACCCATACAAAAAGACATAACGACATCGCCCCACCCACCCCAAAGCCAACCCACATCTTGCATTAAACAGAGAACCCCCCCCCTCCAGAGCAAAAATCAAACACAATTACATTATCATACAAAATCCCCCAATCTGGACCCTCAGTTTGAGTCCAGTTTCTCGGCCTGCACTAAGGCCCACGCCTCCTCCGGGGACTCAAAATAATGGTGCCGGTCCTTGTAGGTGACCCACAGACGCGCCGGCTGCAACATGCCAAACTTCACGCTCCGTCTGTGGAGCACCGCCTTCATCCGGTTGAACCCGGCCCTCCTCTTAGCCACCTCCGCACTCCAGTCCTGGAAGATCCGCACCTCCGTGTTCTCCCACTTGTTGCTCCGCTCCTTCTTGGTCCACCGGAGCACGCACTCACGATCAACGAACCGGTGAAACCGCACCAACACCGCCCACGGCGGCTCGTTCTGCTTGGGCCTCCTAGCCAGAATTCTGTGGGCCCCCTCCAACTCCAGGGGCCCCTGGAAGGACCCAACTCCCATCAGCGAGTTCAGCATAACAACCACATAGGCCGCCAGGTCCGGCCCCTCCAGCCCCTCTGTGAGGCCGAGGATCCGCAAATTCTTCCACCTCGACCGATTGTCCAGCTCCTCGAACCGCTCCTGCCACCTTTTATGGAGCGCCTCGTGCATCTCCACCTTCCCCGCGATGGCCACGGCCTCATCCTCCCTTTCGGAGGCCTGCTGCTGCAGCTCCCGGATCGCAGCCCCCTGGGCTGTCTGGGTCTCCATCAGCTCTCTGGTGGTAGCCTTCAGCGACTCCAGTAGCTCCACCTTAAGCTCCTGGAAGCAGCGCAGCAGAGTCTCCTGCTGCTCCTGCGCCCACTGCCTCAGCTCCTTGAGGGCTCCACCGGCCCCATTTTGTTTCTCTTCCCCCGCTTTTCCAGGGGCGCTTCCACCGTTTTTCTTCTTGCCCCACTCCTGGTCCGGACCATAGGACCTTAGGGATCCACTCCAGACCCCTTCCCACGTCGGGATTCGTCGACGAAGTTCCGTTGGGGGCCCTGAAAAGAGCCCCACAGTCCATTATTAGCGGGAGCTGCCGAACGTGCGGCTTAGCTCCGCATTGCCGCCACCGGAAGTCTTGGCCAGGGATTTTAACGACATTGTGGCCATGGACATTAATATCTGGGATAAAGCAAATAATATACTTATTTTGCATTTTGTAGATTTAGCAACCAGATTTAGTCAATCAACGATTGTACAAAGTAAAGAAAAGAGAGTAATTCTGGATCAAATCATGGAAAAATGGATCGGGTCCACAGGCAAAATTCCTGACGGACAATGGGGGAGAATTTGCTAATGATGAGTTTAGGGATATGTGTAAAAACATGAATATCAGAGTTATGAACACGGCTGCAGAAAGCCCATTTAGTAATGGTGTCTGTGAAAGAAATCATGCTGTCGTCGATGACACGCTTCGGAAAATTTTGGCAGATCGACCAAACTGCAGGCTCAATTCAGCTTTAGCATGGGCGGTACATGCAAAGAATTCATTGCAGATGGTTGGGGGCTATAGTCCTTATCAATTAGTGTTTGGTAGAAATCCTAAAATTCCGTTCATTTTGGATGACCAGCCTCCAGTTTGGGAGGGGACTACAATTAGCTCTGGTTTTGCTGAATATTTAAATGCATTACATAGCAGGAGCTGTTTTAGCTCACTGGGCTAAATCGCTGGCTTTTAAAGCAGACCAAGCAGGCCAGCAGCACGGTTCGATTCCCCTACCAGCCTCCCCGGACAGGCTCCAGAATGTGGCGACTAGGGGCTTTTCACAGTAACTTCATTGAAGCCTACTCGTGACAATAAGCGATTTTCATTTCAAAAGCTTTTTTGGAAGCAGAAGTCTCTGAAAGAATTTGCAGAGCTTTAAGACATAATGTACAGCCATCAGATACCGTTTGTCAGCAAGGAGACATGGTATACTATAAGAGAGACAATTCTAATGAATGGAAAGGCCCAGGGAAGATCATAGGCATAGATGGCAAAACAATTATTTTGCAACATGGTAATCAAACTGTTAGGGTACATTCATCAAGGATAATGGGTACCGATTACAAATTTCCAAATTTAGACAGAGCAGACAGACA
Organism: Scyliorhinus canicula; assembly: GCF_902713615.1. Lineage (NCBI taxonomy): Eukaryota > Metazoa > Chordata > Chondrichthyes > Carcharhiniformes > Scyliorhinidae > Scyliorhinus > Scyliorhinus canicula. The sequence continues at coordinate 91,144,462 of NC_052161.1, read as the reverse complement.
TAACGAGGAACCAGAGTCATCTGGTACGCATGTGTTACAGAACTATGAGGACCAGTTAACTGATATAGACAGGGTTTCTGTCGAGGAACACAACACTTCTGATAAATTAGAACAGGCCATTTTTCCGAAAGGGCAACTGCCAAAAGTTGGTACAAAAGTGACATTTTTGCCTGAAGGGTCTAGTCAATGGAAGAATGCAACTGTTATTAGTAGAGCAGGGAAGGCCACTGGAAAGTATAAACATTGGTTGAATGTACAGCATTCAGGGGAGGGAGTTAAGACAATGGATTGGGAAAATGAAGTTCAAAAATGGAGGGCACAGAAATGCAGTGCCAGTTCAGATAGTACATCAGATAGTGAACAGGTTTGCAGGAAAAGGTCGAGAACAATTGAAAGGACATCCCACAACAGAAGGGAAAGATCAAGCAGTAGCAGTACAGAACAAGATACCAGGCGTGAGAGGGGACGTGGTTTATCAATATCTCAGAACAGGTGTAAGACTACAAGTACTAATAGGAGTAGCAGCCCACATGCACGTGAGATTTTGGTGGCTTCAAATAAATTAGATGAAAAAGTTATCAAAGATGCTAAACAGTAAGAATTGCATAGTTGGAGTGAATTTGGGGTATACACAGAAGTACCGGATAGGGGACAAACAGCTCTATACCACAGATGGATGCACAGAAAAGGTTCTTCCAGATGGAACTTGTAAGGCAAAGGCCAGGCTTGTGGCGAGGGGATTTGAAGAAAACTTAGAAGATCAGGATTTAAGGGTAGATTCACCTACAGCAGGAGAGGTTATTTTAAAGATTTTCTTGGCTCTATTAGCCACAAAGGCATGGGAATGCAAATCTATAGATATTAAAGCTGCCTTTTTGCAGGGGCATCAGCTCCAGAGAGACATTTTTCTCCGTCCTCCTAAAGAAGCACCTAACACAGAAGGGGTACAAATGTGTATGTGGATTAAATGATGCATCTAGAGTGTGGTGCTTTTCGGTAAGGTCAGTTTTGTTAAAGTTAGGCTGTTGCCAGTTGAAAGCAGATCCTGCAATGTTTTACTGGCACTATAAAGGAAATCTTTCTGGCATCTTTATGATGCACGTCGATGAATTTTTATGGGGTGGGACTAGTGATTTTGAAGCTATTGTAATCTCTGGTTTGAGAAAAGAATTCAGGGTTGGAAGTCAGGCTTCCGGTGCATTTAATTATATTGGACTGGAAATCGGACAGACTAAGTTAGGGCAACTTTACGTCAGCAAACCTATTTGGAAAGCATCAGTCCAATAGCAATTAGGCGTGGCCGGGTTTCACAAAAAGACGCAATGGTTTCAAAGATAGAAAAAGAGCAACTGCGAAGTTTAATTGGGCAACTGAATTGGTTAGGTAGACAGACTAGACTGGACGTGAGTTTTGATGTCTTAGAGTTGAGTACAAAAATGAATGATCCCAAAGTGGAAGACATAAAAAGAGCAAATAAAGCGTTGGCCAAACTAAAAATGCAGGAGTGGGTTTTGAAGTTCCCGGTTTTAGGTGACCTTAGGCACTTGAAACTCATAGTTTATAGTGATGCGTCCTATGCAAATTTATGTGATAGGGTTTCAAGCGCAGGAGGTTTTATAATTTTCCTTTTGGGGAACAATGGTAAATGTTGCCCACTTGGGTGGGAAACAAAGAAAATAAAGAGAGTGGTAAAAACTTTGTCTGCTGAGACGTTAAGCTTAGTGGAAGTTGTGGATATGGCCTTTTATATAAGTCAGATATTGACAGAAATTTTGGGATTAGGGGATTTGAGTAATATACCTATTGACTGTCACATTGACAATAAATCGCTGTGGGAAAATGTGCACTCTACAAAAAGTGTCAATGAAAAGAGGTTACGGATAGATATTGCAAGTTTGAAGCAGATGTTGGACAGAGGGGAAATAGCAAAAACTAAATGGGTCGACAGTAGCTATCAACTGTCAGACTGTTTTACGAAAAGAGGGGCTAGTTCACGGAAACTTTTGGATATTGTTAATGAAGGGCGCCTGTTTCTGTGACTTTTTTTCTCTTCCTTTGTCTCTGTCTCTCCTTTCTCTCTGTCTCTCCTTTGTCTCTGTCTCTCCTTTGTCTCTGTCTCTCCTTTCTCTCTGACTCTCCTTCTCTCTGACTCTCCTTTCTCTCTGCCTCCCTTTACTCTCTGTCTCTCCTTTCTCTCTGTCTTCCCTTTCTCTCTGTGAAAGATCTTCATATTGCTTCTCAGGATAAGACACTCAGTCCGGTTCAAGAGGTATTCAAAGCACTCTTTATTTTTCAAGAATTCACTTCATAAATTTGCACAAAATTAAATCGACAAACATTTGTGAGTACATTGAAAAGTCCTTGAGATACTGAAGAGTGAAAGAACAGGTTTCAAAATAATAGTAATTCCAGAAAAGTCTTTCAAAATAAATTTCAACAAAGGTTTTTTTAAAAGTAATTTTCACAAATGCTTCAAGAATCTCGGAAGCCTAAAATTCTTCTCATAATCAGTCATACGGATCACATTCTTAAGTGAATCCTTATCTATGGTTTAGCCCCTTATTTACTTTCATCGGTTCGAGTTCTCAGTTGAGACCCTCCTGTAAGCTTGTAAACCTCAGTCCTTGTTTTGCAGCCTGCACTGCCAATTTTCCCAGTGTTTTGTTCGGACGCTATTGTAAAACCTTTGTCTGTTCTGTGTCTCCTTTCAATCCTGATCCTGCTGCCTGCCTTCAATCTACAATCCTCTGGTCAGCTGCTGCATCATTGGAATCTCTGCTTTGGACAAATTGAAACACCCCTCCTCTTATGGGCTAATCAGGACATCCTCTTTAGGTTCTGTGCAGAGCCTGGGATGTCAGTTTGATCGACTTGGCAAGCAGTCAATCGGTTCACTTGGCATCCGGACTTCAGACCGTTTTTTGTTTGGGATTGGTGGAGTTTTTCAGAAACTTTTGGAACAGGAGAAGCGCTCCATTTCGTCTTCAGTTCTTTGAAAGTAGCCTGTTTGAAGACTCTCTCTCCCACTCTAGCTTTGCCAGGTGATTTTAAGATATTTCCCACTCTGTCTGTTAGCTTTGACAAAGAGTCCCCCACATTGGGTGGACCTCGAGCTGGGGTAGGAGAGGGACCAGCGCCCGTTGTGCGCTTGGAGGTGGGGCTGCTGGCAGACGAGGATGTGAGGGGGCGGGTTCGAGGATGCATCGAGAGGTACTGGAGGCCAACGATAATGGGGAGGTCCGAGTGGGGATGGTCTGGGAGGCGCTGAAGGTGGTGGTTCGGGGGGAGTTGATCTCCATTCGGGCCCACAGGGAGAGAGAGGAGCAGAGAGAAAGGGAGAGATTGATGGGGGAGATGGTGAGGGTGGACAGGAGATACGCGGAGGCCCCAGAGGAGGGATTGCTGAGGGAGTGGCACAGCCTTCGTGCTGAGTTCGACTGGTTGACCACCAGAAAGGTGGAGGCTCAATGGAGAAAGGCTCAGGGTGCGGTGTACGAGTATGGGGAGAAGGCGAGCAGGATGCTGGCACACCAGCTCAATAAGCGGGATGCGGCTAGGGAGATTGGTGGAGTTAAGGACCGGGGAGGAAATGTGGTGCGGAGGGGGGTAGACATTAATGGGGTCTTCAGGGACTTTTATGAGAGACTGTATCGGTCCGAAACTCCGGCGGAGAAGGGGGGGATGGGGCGCTTTTTGGACTGGCTGAGATTCCCGAGGGTGGAGGAGGGACAGGTGGAGGGTCTGGGGGCGCCAGTTGAGCTGGTTAAAGAGATAGGGAACATGCAGTCGGGGAAGGCGCCGGGGCCGGATGGGTTCCCGGTTGAATTTTACAAGACGTATGCAGACCTGCTGGGCCCCCAGTTGGTTAGGACCTTCAACGAGGCGAGGGAGGGGGGGCTTTGCCCCCGACGATGTCTCGGGCGCTGATCTCCTTGATCCTTAAGCGAGACAAGGATCCCCTGCAATGTGGGTCATACAGGCCGATCTCACTCCTGAATGTGGACGCCAAGTTGTTGGCAAAGATCTTAGCCACGAGGATAGAAGATTGTGTGCCGCAGGTTATCCACGAGGATCAAACGGGGTTTCTGAAAGGGGAGGCAGCTGAACACTAATATACGGAGGCTCTTGAACGTTATTATGATGCCGGCGGTGGAAGGGGAGGCGGATATAGTGGTGGCGCTAGATGCGGAGAAGGCCTTTGATAGGGTCGAGTGGGGGTACTTGTGGGAGGTGCTGGAAAGGTTCGGGATTGAGGGAGGGGTTTGTCAGTTGGGTGAGGCTGTTGTATGAGGCCCCGATGGCGAGTCTGGCCACGAATAAGAGGAGGTCGGAGTATTTTTGACTATACCGAGGGACGAGGCAGGGGTGTCCCCGTCCCCCCTACTTTTTGCACTGGCAATTGAACCCCTGGCTATGGCGCTGAGGGAGTCGGGGGATTGGAGGGGGCTGGTCCGAGATGGGGAGGAGCACCGAGTGTCGCTCTATGCGTATGACCTATTGTTGTATGTGGCGGACCCGGTGCGGGGAATGTCGGTGGTGATGGGGATTCTCCGGGAATTTGGGGATTTCTCAGGGTATAAGCTTAACTTTAGGAAAAGCGAGCTGTTTGTGGTACACCCGGGGGACCAGGAGGGGGGGATTGGGAGGCTCCCACTGAAAAGGGCGGAGAGGAGCTTCAGGTACTTGGGGGTTCAGGTGGCCAGGAGCTGGGGGGCCTTGCATAAGCTTAACCTCACAAGGCTGGTGGAGCAAATGGAGGAGGAGTTTAAGAGGTGGGACATGCTGCCGCTGTCTTTGGCAGGTAGGGTGCAGTCAGTCAAGATGACGGTGCTCCCGAGGTTTCTGTTCCTGTTCCAGTGCCTCCCCATCCTTATCCCGAAGGCCTTTTTCAGGCGGGTTAACAGGAGCATTATGGGGTTTGTGTGGGCACACGGGACTCCAAGGGTGAGACGGGTGTTCTTGGAGCGGGGCAGGGATGGGGGGGGGGGGGGGGGGCTGGCTTTGCCCAACCTCTGTGGGTATTATTGGGCTGCCAACGCAGCGATGGTGCGTAAGTGGGTAATGGACGGGGAGGGGGCGGCATGGAAGAGGCTGGAGATGGCATCCTGTGTGGGTACAAGCCTGAAAGCGCTTGCAACGGCGCCGCTGCCGCTCCCTCCGACGAGGTATACCACGAGCCCGGTGGTGGCAGCTACCCTCAAGATTTGCGGGCAATGGAGGCGGCACAGAGGGGAGGTGGGGGCCTCGATGGGGTCCCCGATACGGGGGGACCACCGGTTTGTTCCGGGGAGAATTGATGGCGGGTTCCTGAGTTGGCACAGGGCAGGTGTCAGGAGGCTGGGGGACCTGTTCATAGACGGGAAGTTTGCGAGCCTGGGTGAGCTGGAAGGGAAGTTCAGGCTCCCCCCGGGGAACACCTTTAGGTACATGCAAGTAAGGGCGTTTGTCAGGCGGCAGGTGGCAAGGTTCCCTCTGCTGCCGCCGCATGGGGTCCAGGACAGCGTGCTCTCGGGGGTATGGGTTGGAGAGGGGAGGATCTCGGAAGCGTACCAGGTGATGCAGGAGGTAGACGAGGCCTCGGTGGAGGAGCTGAAAGATAAATGGGAGGAGGAGCTGGGTGAGGAGATTGAGGAGGGGACGTGGCGGATGCCCTAGAAAGGGTGAACTCCTCCTCTTCGTGTGCGAGGCTTAGCCTCATACAGTTTAAGGTACTGCATAGGGCTCATATGACCGGGACAAGGATGAGCCGGTTTTTTGCAGTGGAGCCGGGAGTGCAGGAGGCGAAAGAGGCCGGTGTTCTGGTCTTTGCGTCCCTAGTAGCCCGGCGGAGGATTCTTCTTCAGTGGAAGGATGCGAGGCCCCCAAGCATGGAAGCCTGGGTCAACGATATGGCAGGGTTTATTAAATTGGAGAGGGTGAAATTTGCCCTAAGGGGGACAGTGCAGGGGTTTTTCAGGAGATGGCAACCATTCCTAAATCTCCTGGCAGAACGGTTAAAAAAAGGTCAGCAACAGCAGCAACCCGGGGGTGGGGGGGGGGTCGTCTCTTTGTTTTTGTTTTGGGTTGAATATCTGTTTTTTGCCAATGACGGGCGTTAATTTATTGTTTCTCTTTTGTATTTAAGGCGCCGGGGGGGGGGGGGGGGGGGGGGGTTCTGTTTTTTTTTGTTCTTGGAATTTTCTGTTATTGTTTTCTTTTTTGTGAAAATTTGAATAAGAATTATTTTTTTAAAAAGCTTTGACAAAGAGTCATCGGACTCGAAACGTTAGCTCTTTTCTCTCCCTACAGATGCTGCCAGACTTGCTGAGATTTTCCAGCATTTTCCCTTTTGATTTTAAGAGGCATTCGAGCTAGATCTGTGGAGACTGTCCCGGTTAAAAGACAGACAGCAGTCAGAACTGGGAAGGGAAACATGTGGGTGGAACATTGAAAGCAGTTTCGCAATCAGGACTGTGACTCTTTAATTCTTTGTCTAAAGGGCTGGAAGAATCTCAAACTGAGAACGTTATTTAAAGCACAGCCTGCGTTTCTGTACAGAGATCAGACAAAATCTGTGTTTACTCAGGAAGGAATCTACAATAATTAATCGGGAGATGGAGCTCCATCAGGTGGACAAAGGCCAGACAGGCAGAATTGCACTGACCTGGAACTCTATTGTAAAACGCCATCCGGTGGTCAAAGGACGGATCTGCGCCGGCTGAATCTCTTGAATAAATCTATGCCCCAGAGTCCACAACCGCAGCAGCGAAGATTAATCTTGAACCTTTTCCCTTAATCCCCATTTTTAAAAAATCCTCACCAATCTTACCGTCTGTCTTGTGTGTGTCTGGATTGGAGGGTGGGACAGAGGTTTGGGTTAAGGTGGACTGGTTTATTTTTGTATTCCTCTTTTCTTCTTATTAATAAACAGTTTATTAATGTTTTACTTATAAATATGGGGTTGGATTCTCCGGTCGCCGACACTGAAGTCGCGTTAGGCGACGGGCCGGAGAATCCAAATACCCGACAGAATCGAGGGCGGTGCCGCTTCTGCGATGCTCCACCCCCTCCAAAGCGCCGTACTCACAGATCTATGTATCCACGGCCTCAGGCCGATCGGCCGAGTTCCCGACGGCGTGGGTCATGTTTGGTCTCAACCAATGGGAACTCGGCGTGACGGCTGCGGACTCAGTCCAGCGCCGCCACAGTAAGGGGATTGCCGATCCACGGGCAGGGGTGGACATATTTGGGGTTAGGGGGCACTGTGGTGGGACTGTCTGGGGTGTGCTAGGCCGGCCAAAGGGGGGGGGGGGGGAAGAACTACTTCACAAGCCGGGTCCTCAAGCTGCGTCCACCGTGAAGCACGGCACAGCCGCTGCAGGCCGTGCGCATGTGCGGCCATGGACCCGGCAATTCTCCGGGCCGTATCGGCAGCTAGAGCCGGGTGCTCTCCACTGCCGTCCTGCTGGCCCCTCGCAAAACGGGGAATTGGTGGCCGATCTGCACCAGTTTTCCCCACCATTTCTACGCCTGCGTGGGGACATAGTCTCCAAATCGGAGAGTCCAGCCTCTGGTATCTGTAACTCATTTGAGTCGTCAAGGGTTAAAGATCTCAGAAAACACAAATAGTTGGTTAATCCACTTATGTTGGGACTCCAGGATCCGTGGGGCTGGAACTGTTTTCAGGAATCCAATATTCTCAGGCTTATTGTAGAGTTAGCCAGATCTATTTTGAAGAGGCATGGTGACAACTTTCTGGAGAGGATATAGCTGGGTCTTCCACCCCCGCTGCCAAAACGTGAAACCAAAATGGAACCTCGTAGTTCGATAAACATTCCAGTGCAATTCTTTTATTTAAAATGTTTTTTATTGGGATTTGTACAAATACAGGTATATACATCACAAAGCAAAACACATAGGATCTAGGAAATATAACAGGACCGGGGTGGGAGGTCTTTCCTCCCCTCTCTTCTATTCTATCCTTTTTACAGATCATCTGACCTGGATGGTGCCCCCTAATGCTTTTTACATTCTTTTGTGCAGTTGCCTCGGCATCGGCCATTGCTTGTTTCTCCTTCCCGTTTTTCTTTGCATTCTCTCGCCGTGCTGTGGTTGCTGCCACTGTTGTCTTCCACTGTGCTCTCCCCGCCCACCCAGCCATTTTTCTGCTCTTATCTCTTCCCCCTTCTGGCTCCCTTTTGTTCTCCCCTCTCCCTCCCCCATCCCACCCTTCTTCACTGCTGCCCCCCATTCTTTCTTGTTGGGTTTTGCAACCTCACTTTGCTCTCCCCGGGGTCCTCCTTCGCTTTCCTCTTTCTATCTTGTCCTGGCTATTACTCCCCGGCTCCTGGCTACTTATTTATTTATGTGTTGGCCACAAACAGGTCCCGGAACAGGTGAATGGCTCCCATGTTTTGTGGAAGCCCTTTTCTGATGGCAAATTTGATTTTCTCCATTTGGAGAGATTCCGAGAGGTTGGACAGCGAGTCTGCAGCTTTGGGTGGTGCTGCTGACCGCCAGGCGAACAGGATTCTACGGCGGGCGATCAGGGAGGCAAAGGCATGGGCATGCGTCCTCCTCCCCATGAAGTGATCTGGTTGGTCTGATAGCCCAAAGACTGTCACTTTCGGGCACGGCTCCACCCTCATCCCCACCACTTTGGACATTGCCTTGAAGAAGGCTGTCCAGTACCCAGCAAGTTGGGGCAAGACCAGAACATGTGGGCGTGGTTGACTGGGCCTCCTTGGCATCTTTCACATCTATTCTCCACCTCTGGGAAGAACCCACTCATTCGGATCAAGTGGGCTCTATATACCACGTTTAGCTGTGTTAGATTGAGTCTCCCGCTTCTGGGGGTGGAGTTGGCCCTGTGCAGTGCTTCACTCCAGAATCCCCACCCATTTCGAACCTCAGGTGTTCCTTCCATTTCCTCCTTGTCGCGTCCAGTTCAGTGTCAGCCCTCTCTAGCAGTCGTTCATACATGTCACTACACTTCCCTCTGCCTAGGATGTCTGCGTCCAGTAGCACTTCTAACGTTTGCCATGGTGGTCGGGGGTCCATCCTTGTCTCCTTCCGTAGGATGATTTAACGCTGCAGGTATCTGAGTTTGTTGCCTTCAGCTAGCTGGAATCTCTCCGTCAGTTTGTCCAGTGTTGTGACCCTACCGGTGTATAGGTCCCTGACTGTCAGTGCCCCCCCACCCCGTCCTGTCTCCACCTGTTGGAAGGTGGCGTTTTTCCTGTCATTTTCTTTCTCCTTCATTCGTCCCCCTTCTTAACGTTCGGGGAACAATTCAGTTGGATTTTTGGCACGTTTTGTTAAAAAGTGAGCGTTTTACGGTTCCACGAGAGGAGAGTCCCTGACTGCTCAAGCCCAATGTCATCATCGCAAGTATCCAGTATGATCCTAACCATCAACGTCCATTGACCGGGCACAATACATCCTTTTGGGCCAGTTTATTTGCCATCACCAAAATCAGTTGTAGCCACCGAAGCTGGCCACTGCTCGACACAAAATGGAGAATTGAAATGCATGCAGGGAAAACAGGACAATGTAAGGAAAACAGGCAGGCTGCAGAATCTCCCTGTGTATTCTGCCTGCAAAGAAACAAGACAGTACTGAAACTAACAGTTGCGCATATTAATTGAGCGATTCCCGGTGATTCCCGGGCACAATGGACACAATCAAGAATAACAAAGGTCAAGCCAGACTCTTAGGCGCCAGCAGGAGTCCCAGACAATAAGTTACAAACAGCCCCAAGAACCGCCCAGCGATCGGGAAACAGCCCCAGTATTGGGGAATTCAAACCAATCGATTGGTATGAGGTCCAATCGATTGCAAGCAGGTATAGGCGCGAAGCCCCTGTGACCTATAAAGGACAGATCCCAAGTTCGCTCTCTCTCTTAGCCGGCCCTCCCAGCAGAACACCTTTGCAGCAGCTCTCTAAGAACTTGAACGTGAGAAGGAGAGGCCTGGCCAACAGCTACACTGACAAGTAAGTGTCAACCGACGCTCGCTACGAGAATAGACACTCCTGACTCCTTAACCCGTACCAACTGGGAAGCCTGCAGTCTCAGGACAGAACAAGAGGCCATTGTTCCTGATCCAATGGGTTCCCTTATCGAAGATAAGTATTGGCTTATAGTGGTAGGAATAGTTTAGTCCGTTACTATTAGTTGCATGAGTATCAATTTACTGTGTAATAATAAATGTGTTTGATTGAACCTTACTAACTGGTGTATTGAGTCATTGATCTGAACTTGAACTTGAACCTCGTGGCGGTATCATAAAGATACCTGGCGACTCTAGAGCTAAGGAATAAAACAGAGCCAATTGAGTGTTAAGCACACTCACCAGAACGAGCAACAGTCAAACCAGGTCATCCCTGAAGCCGATACGTTGGCCTTCACAAGTCCAAAATGGCATAGCCTTGTGTTTGAATTATAGGCGCAGGCCAAAGCTTCCTTCTGCAGGAGTTAGAATGGCAGAATGCCTTAAAGACATGTCCACCAATAATCCATCGATTTTAAAGTGTAAAGGCAAAAAATAACAGGGGGAAATAAGGGAACAGTCAAGAAGGACCCTTACAACTGTCAACGGGTCAGAGCTGATGGAGTGCATAACTGTCAGAGGGTCAGCAGTGAGGGAGTTCCGCACTGTCAGAGGTTCCATACTGAGGGATTGCCACACTGTCAGAGGGTCAGTGTTGAGGGAGTGCAGCACTGTCGGATGATCAGTACTGAGGGAGTGCCGCACTGTCAGAGGGTTAGTAGTGACGGAGTGCTGATTGTCAGCGGGTCAGTACTGAAGGAGTGCCGCATTGTCGGAGGGTCAGCACTTAGGGAACGCCGTACTGTCGGAGGGTCAGCACTGAGGGAGCGCTGCATTGTCAGAGGGTCAATACTGAGGGAGAGCCGCACTGTCAGAGGGTCAATACTGAGGGAGTTCCGCACTGTCAGAGGGTCAATCCTGAAGGAGTGCCACACTGTTAGAGGGTCAGTACTGAGGGAGTGCCGCATTGTCGGAGGGTCAGTACTGAGGGAGTGTTGCACTATCAGAGGGTCAGTACTGAGGGAGTACCACACTGTCAGAGGGTCAGTACTGAGGGAGTGCTGCACTGTCGGAGGGTCAGTACTGAGGGAGTGCTGCACTGTCGGAGGGTCAGGACTTTGCTACCTATCCATCCCGTCCCCAACATTCAATTGGACGTTGCTTTACTTTCATTAACCATGAGTGGGCATGATTTTGGTCCTCCTTTCGCCATTGGCTAATTTGTGGCTCCACACGCGCTGTGTTTGGTGATCCCTGCTGTCAACAGCACTCATCCCTCCTGATTAGGCGAGATCCTTGTTGCCCCTTCCTATTTCTACCTCCATTGGTCACTGCCACCGTCAATCATGGACCAGCTCCCGCCCCTGGCCGCAACTAAGATTGGTCCCGGGGGGGCGAGCCATCTGACAAACTCCCACCCATGTTTGGCCAGGCCGGGCCTCCGCTCTTTGATTCCACCCATGATTGGTCTGACCTGCCTTCAATCAGTCTGTCACCCTGGGATCGCCGATCACTCCTCGCGGGGGGGGGGCGGGGGTTAAAAGGTGCTGACCGCAGGCCATCCGTTGGATAATATCAGCACTGCTTTGGGTCCCAATTCCTCCTTGATGACCCGTCGCGTCTGTCGCATTGCGCTAGGCCGTCAATCGCACATCGGCGCTGATTGATGGGCATGATGTGGAGATGCCGCCGTTGGACTGGGGTGAGCACAGTAAGAAGTCTTACAACACCAGGTTAAAGTCCAACAGGTTTGTTTCAAACAAATGCTTTCAGAGCACTGCTCCTTCCTCAGGTGAAGGAGGAGGTGGGTTCCAGAAACATATATATATAGACAAAGTCAAAGATGCCAGATGATACTTTGAATGCGAGCATTTGCAGGTAATTAAGTCTTTCCAGATCCAGAATAGGGGTAACCCCAGGTTAAAGAGGTATGAATTGTCTCAAGCCAGGACAGTTGGTAGGATTTCACAAGCCCAGGCCAGATGGTGGAGGATGAATTTAATGCAACATGAATCCCAGGTCCTGGTTGAGGCCGTACTCGTGTGCGTAACTTGGCCATATGTTTCTGCTCGGCAATTCTGCGTTGTCGCACATCCTGAAGGCTGCCTTGTTTCTGGAACCCACCTCTCATTCACCTGAGGAAAGAGCAGTGCTCCCAAAGCTAGTGATTTGAAACAAACCTGTTGCACTTTAAGCTGGTGTTGTCAGACTGATTGATAGGAGCTTTATCCCACCCCCCGTCAGCTGACTACCTCGCGTGACTGGGGCCGGTGACGTCACAAACAGCCGCTCCAACCACCGTCATCTGATGCCCCCGCCAGCCACCAATTGGTCGGGCCGTTGTCATTCCTGCCGCAAAGGCGGGGCCTCGCCCTGTTTACAGTCCAGCGGGGAGACGCTGGCCGCCATCTTGGTTTTTAGTGCGACGGCGGCGGCAGTGAGCTAAACGCTTCACATTTCCGCGGCATCTCGGAGCGGTAAAAGTTTGCGTGCGGGAGTATACTAATTAATTTAAAAAGTCGGAGAAATTAAGATGCGGTTCCAATACCAGAGCGAGCAGCCGTTTGAAGTGCGGCGAGCAGAGGGCGAGAAGATCCGGGCCAAATACCCGGATAAAGTGCCGGTGAGTGGAGACGGGACTGGAGTGGGTGCATCATGACGTTACCGCATTTCAACGTCTGGGCGTGAGCTATGTGGCCCCGCCCCCTCCCGCTGCCTCGGAGGCCCCGCCCCCTCCCGCTGCCTCGGAGGCCCCGCCCCCTCCCGCTGCCTCGGAGGCCCCGCCCCCTCCCGCTGCCTCGGAGGCCCCGCCCCCTCCCGCTGCCTCGGAGGCCCCGCCCCCTCCCGCTGCCTCGGAGGCCCCGCCCCCTCCCGCTGCCTCGGAGGCCCCGCCCCCTCCCGCTGCCTCGGAGGCCCCGCCCCCTCCCGCTGCCTCGGAGGCCCCGCCCCCTCCCGCTGCCTCGGAGGCCCCGCCCCCTCCCGCTGCCTCGGAGGCCCCGCCCCCTCCCGCTGCCTCGGCTCCTCCGCCCCCTCCCTCGGATCCTCCGCCCCCTCCCTCGGATCCTCCGCCCCTCCCTCGATCCTCCGCCCCTCCCTCGGATCCTCCGCCCCCTCCCGCTACCTCAGAGGCCCCACCCCCTCCCGGCTCCTTCTCACGCGCCCGCGTCCCGCCTCCCCGTCGCGCGCCCCGTCCCGCCTCCCTCGCGCACGCTCCGCCCCGTCTCTCCCGCCCCGCATCTCTCTCTGTGGGGGTGATTCTCCCAAATGGAGCCCAAGTGTTCGCACCGTCGTGACCGGGCCAGCCTACGACCTATTCTGCCCCCCATGGGGGCCAGCACGGCGCTGGAGTGGTTTACGCGCACCAGCGTTCTTTCCCGGCGCTAATTGGGAGCCGCACCAACCTGCGCATGCACAGGGGACTTCTTTAGCACGCCGCCCCCGCACTCAATGTGGCGTTGGTGTTCAGGGGCTGGCCGCGCAGGAAAGTAGGCCCGGGGGTGTGAGAGGCCGGCCCTCCGATCGGACTCTGTCGTATCTGCGCGCCGCTTCGCGGCCTGGCACCGCGCCAAACCCGCCAGCGCAATTCACGCCGATTCTCCGCACCTTGGAGAATCGCGTGCCGGCTTCGGGGCATCGCCGTTGCGGTGATTCTCTGGCCCAGCGCGGGGCTCGGAGAATCATGCCCTGTGTCTTTCTCTCTGTCGCCGTCTTATCTCTCTCTGTCCTCTCTCTGGTGTCTATGTATTTACATTGTGTACCTTGCCGTATTATGTATTTTCTTTTTAATTTCATGTACTTAATTATCTGTTTAAGCTGCTCGCAGAAAAATACTTTTCTCTGTACCTCTGTATATGTGATGATAAAGAAACTCAATCCAAAAATGTGTCTGTTTTTTCCAAAAGGTCATTGTGGAGAGATCGCCAAAAACCCGAGTGGCTGAACTGGACAAGAAAAAGTACCTTGTTCCCTCTGACCTCACAGGTACCTGTCACCTTAGATCATGGATGGCTGGTTTCCATCTGGGGGCTGGAGCGATTGGAAGAGTGTGGCAGAGAGAGAGCGCGGCAGAGAGAGAGAGAGCGCGGCAGAGAGAGAGAGCGCGCGGCAGAGAGAGAGAGAGCGCGCGCGGCAGAGAGAGAGAGCGCGCGGCAGAGAGAGAGAGCGCGCGGCAGAGAGAGAGAGCGCGCGGCAGAGAGAGAGAGCGCGCGGCAGAGAGAGAGAGCGCGCGGCAGAGAGAGAGCGCGC